>NW_028321154.1:0-31057 GCF_062004578.1 Staurois parvus
CCGTGTCTTCCCTCGCCATCCCGTGTCTTCCCTCGCCATCCCGCACCATCCCTCGCCATCCCTCGCCTTCCCTCGCCATCCCGTGTCTTCCCTCGCCATCCCACGCCTTCCCACGCCTTCCCTCACCATCCCACGCCTTCCCGTGTCTTCCCTCGCCATCCCACCCCATCCCGCCCATCCCGCGCCATCCCTCGCCTTCCCTCGCCATCCCGTGTCTTCCCTCGCCATCCCGTGTCTTCCCTCGCCATCCCGCACCATCCCTCGCCATCCCTCGCCATCCCGCGCCATCCCTCGCCATCCCACGCCTTCCTGCGCCATCCCTCGCCATCCCTCGCCATCCCGCGCCATCCCGCGCCTTCCTGCGCCATCCATCTCCCGTCTCCTTGTGTCATTTCCTTGTTGAGTAAATAAAAACCATCGCGCGGCGGGAGCGCAGAGACGTCATTTGTGGATTTATTTGCGGCATTATTGTCATTTCCTCCGCCGCCATCGCCGCCGGCGACGCCATTTCTCGTCTTTTCTTTATCGAGTTTCAGATCCAGTTTTTTGTGTATTTTCAGCGGAATTAATCACAAATCATATTGTGGCGGCTGCAGCTGTGTCTGTTTTCCTCGCCGCCTGGGGGCGGGGGGGGGGGGGGGGGTGCGGAGCGCCTCCCGATGGCGGTTCTGGGGTGGTGTTGCGAGGAAGGGGGCGCCATGATCTATGGCCTCGCACACACAGACGCTAAAAGGGGGCGTCCGCGGGAGGCAACAAGAGCGCTGAGGTTTAGCGTTTGCGCTAGGAGGCGTGGCCTGGCGGCACGAGGACAAGACGGTTCTGGAACGGCGGTCCGCCGCGGATCGGAGATGAATATTCCTCAATATTTTTTCTGCCCTCGTCTCAATGTGAATATGGCGCAGACGGAAAAGGGCGAAAATGTTTCCAAAACGCTCAAAAAAATGGCGATGTGCGAAACGGCGCAGGAAAACGTACGCCAGAAAGATGCAACTTCACAGGGGGGGCAGAAAATGGTGCAATGATGGGGATGGGGCCCCGGAGAGGAGTAGATGGGGCCCTGGAGGATATGAGAGACGGAGGAGGGGCGTTCTGTGTGGAGCGCGGCGGAGCTCTGCCGCGAAGGGTTAAGTTCGATGCTCCGGGAAGGTCGTAAAACTCGCTGTCTTGTGTCGGCACTTTGCATTCCCTCTCCCAGCGGACGTCATTATTATCGCCGCGCCATTCTGCTACTGATCACAAAACATGGAAACAGGACTGACGGCGGAGCTGTGCGGGGGAGGGGGGGTGACACCATCATTGGGGACCAAAGGGCCACCGGGGCCTCCGATCACCAACATCCCACCCACAGAGGGGGCAATACCATCCCACCCACAGAGGGGGCAATACCATCCCACCCACAGAGGGCGCCATCATTGCCGACCCGGGACAATTCCTCTAAGGTGAGACCAGTCTCTGCCCCTCCCACAATGGGGAGATTTCCCTCCAGTAGTTTTGTCTCTGCCCCTCCCACAATGGGGAGATTTCCCTCCAGTAGTTTGTGTCTCTGCCCCTCCCACAATGGGGAGAAGTCCCTCCAGTAGTTGGTGTCTCTGCCCCTCCCACAATGGGGAGAAGTCCCTCCAGTAGTTGGTGTCTCTGCCCCTCCCACAATGGGGAGATTTCCCTCCAGTAGTTTGTGTCTCTGCCCCTCCCACAATGGGGAGATTTCTCTCCAGTAGTTTGTGTCTCTGCCCCTCCCACAATGGGGAGATTTCCCCGCAGTAGTTTGTGTCTCTGCCCCTCCCACAATGGGGAGATTTCCCTCCAGTAGTTGTGTCTCTGCCCCTCCCACAATGGGGAGAAGTCCCTCCAGTAGGTTTGTGTCTCTGCCCCTCCCACAATGGGGAGATTTCCCTCCAGTAGTTTGTGTCTCTGCCCCTCCCACAATGGGGAGATTTCCCTCCAGTAGTTGTGTCTCTGCACCTCCCACAATGGGGAGAAGTCCCTCCAATAGGTTTGTGTCTCTGCCCCTCCCACAATGGGGAGATTTCCCTCCAGTAGTTTGTGTCTCTGCCCCTCCCACAATGGGGAGATTTCCCTCCAGTAGTTGTGTCTCTGCCCCTCCCACAATGGGGAGAAGTCCCTCCAGTAGGTTTGTGTCTCTGCCCCGCCCACAATGGGGAGATTTCCCCGCAGTAGTTTGTGTCTCTGCCCCTCCCACAATGGGGAGATTTCCCTCCAGTAGGTTTGTGTCTCTGCCCCTCCCACAATGGGGAGATTTCCCTCCAGTAGTTTGTGTCTCTGCCCCTCCCACAATGGGAGATGTGGGGGCGGTCTTATGCACGTCGTGGGAAAATGCGTGATTGGGAGATGCGGGGGCGGTCCTACGCACGTCGTGGGAAAATGTGTCAACCAATCGCCATCTTTCACAGTAGATCCCGCCCGACGCGTGTAAAATGAGCCCCAATCCCTGGCCACGCCCTTTTCTCCTCTCCATCCCGGGAACAATGAGCCTCATCCTGGCAAGGGACCGGATAAATCCCCCGTCTGGCCGCAGCGCGTTTCATCCGGGTGTTTGGGGGAGTGTCCCGCGAGGGAACGGACGCACTTTCAAAGCGTGCTTTGTTTTGTGCGTCTGTAGGCGGTGCAGGGGGGGCGAGGGGGGGACGAGGGGGGAACGAGGGGGGGGATGAGGGGGGGACGAGGGGGGACGAGGGGGGAACGAGGGGGGGGATGAGGGGGGGGATGAGGGGGGATGAGGGGGGACGAGGGGGGAACGAGGGGGGGATGAGGGGGGAGGCGAAGGATGCCGCCACAAACACGCCAGCCATTGTAAGGGCGTGGCAGTGCGTCGCCGGCGTTCCTCCGCCTCTCCGGGGCCCGCTAATTCCGCGCTTCTCCATCAAGGCGCACGGCGTTGCACTGCCGCCGCTGAGCGATGATATGTCGGAGTGCGCCAGGCGGGGGTGGGGGGGGGGGACAGCGCCGCATGACGCGTGTTTGGGGCTACACGGGTTAATGAAATCTCGCAAAAAAAAAATCAGCGTTCTGAAAAATGCGTCCGGAATGGCGATTAGCGGCGGTCGGTCGCGCGTTATCATGGCGCCAGTGGAAATGAGAAGATCGCAAGTGCTGCGCCGCGGGAAACACCTCCATGTTTTATAAAGGAGCGCAGTGGGAGGGGTAGTGGGCTGGCGCAGGGGGAGGGGGGAGTACGCACGGTGGCCCCCCGCCCTCCAAATTCATCTATCAGGGGCCCCCAGGAAGCAGCGAATAGCGGGACGGCGCCCGGAGGAGTTACTGCAAGCAATTTCTGCGTCCGATGCGTCTTGGTTGGAAGGACGGGCGGCGAGGAGCTCGCTGTGATGCGGACGAGATATTACCTCCTGAGTCAGCACCAGCCCAGCCGCCAATGAGGTCAATGGCTTCCTAGCGGTGAATGGATGGGGCCCCGGGGGGCGGTACAACTATGCGGGTTAATGGGCGGCCGGGGACCCGATTCATGTTTAGCGCGGCTTCATCCGCGTCTTTATAGACGCACCATAAGGAGAAGCGCTCCCACGCCACCAATAAAACCTCCTTCCCGCTCTCCATCTTTCCTAACGCCCCGCCATTACCGCCCCCCCTGGAGGAGAGAGGAGGAACCTTCCATCACTACACCGCCATTACCGCCCCCCCCCGGAGGAGAGGAGGAACCCACCGCAGACTTCCATCACTACACCGCCATTACCGCCCCCCTGGAGGAGAGAGGAGGATCCCACCCCAGATACACCGCCATTACCGCCCCCCCTGGAGGAGAAAGGAGGATCCCATCCCAGACTTCCATCACTACACCGCCATTACCGCCCCCCCCCCAAGGGAGAGAGGAGGATCCCACCCCAGACACACCGCCATTACCGCCCCCCCCTGGAGGAGAGAGAAGGATCCCACCCCAGACACACCGCCATTACTGCCCCTCCCCCCCCCCCTGGAGGAGAGAGGAGGATCCCATTGGCGGGCGAGGTTGGGAACGCAGCTGCACCTCACTGAACAGGAATCAAAGTTCCTGATTCCCGAAAGATGGCGAATCAATGGCGGGGAAAAAATGGTTTTCCAGATCTGCGCGTTCCGAAATTCTACCCCTTTCCTGCCCCCCCCAAACTGAAATCCCCCCACCCAGAGCCGGACCCCCGATAATAACCCCTAACAAAGTGTAACCACCTGGGGGGGGGGGGGGGGGCGCCTGTAAGAGAAAGGTGGGAAAAATTACCTCATTGTATCATCTATTAGCTCCTCCCAACATGATCTCTGTATTACCGCCCCCCCTACAGATTATGTCTGCCCTCCTTATATCCACTCCTCGCCCTCTGAAGGGGAGGAGCCAATACACCTGCGCAAGACTGAAGGGGAGGAGCAGATACACCTGTGCAAGACTGAAGGGGAGGGGCCAGTACACCTGTGCAAGACTGAAGGGGAGGAGCCGGTACACCTGTGCAAGACTGAAGGGGAGGAGCCGGTACACCTGTGCAAGACTGAAGGGGAGGAGCCAGTACACCTGCGCAAGACTGAAGGGGAGGAGCCGCTACACCTGTAGAAGACTGAAGGGGAGGAGCCGGTACACCTGTGCAAGACTGAAGGGGAGGAGCCAGTACGCCTGTGCAAGACTGAAGGGGAGGAGCCGGGACACCTGTGCAAGACTGAAGGGGAGGAGCAGATACACCTGTGCAAGACTGAAGGGGAGGGGCCAGTACACCTGTGCAAGACTGAAGGGGAGGAGCCGGTACACCTGTGCAAGACTGAAGGGGAGGAGCCGGTACACCTGTGCAAGACTGAAGGGGAGGAGCCAGTACACCTGTGCAAGACTGAAGGGGAGGAGCCGGGACACCTGTAGAAGACTGAAGGGGAGGAGCCGGTACACCTGTGCAAGACTGAAGGGGAGGAGCCAGTACGCCTGTGCAAGACTGAAGGGGAGGAGCCGGGACACCTGTGCAAGACTGAGGGGGAGGAGCAGATACACCTGTGCAAGACTGAAGGGGAGGGGCCAGTACACCTGTGCAAGACTGAAGGGGAGGAGCCGGTACACCTGTGCAAGACTGAAGGGGAGGAGCCGGTACACCTGTGCAAGACTGAAGGGGAGGAGCCAGTACACCTGTGCAAGACTGAAGGGGAGGAGCCGCTACACCTGTAGAAGACTGAAGGGGAGGAGCCGGTACACCTGTGCAAGACTGAAGGGGAGGAGCCAGTACGCCTGTGCAAGACTGAAGGGGAGGAGCCGGGACACCTGTGCAAGACTGAGGGGGAGGAGCCGGTACACCTGTGCAAGACTGAAGGGGAGGAGCCGGTACACCTGTGCAAGACTGAGGGGGAGAAGCAAGTACACCTGTGCAAGACTGGAGGGGAGGAGCCGGGACACCTGTGCAAGCCTGAAGGGGAGGAGCCGATACACCTGTGCAAGACTGAAGGGGAGGAGCCAGTACACCTAGAGGATGGGGGTGGGAGGGTCTCCGGCTCCGGCGGGCAAGAAATCCCGCTCCTTAAAGGGGGAGTTCGCTGCTTTTTCTTCCCTCGCCGCCCGGGGAAATGGTCACATGACGTTTATAGCGGGGCGCTGTGAACGACACGGCGCTATTTTACAGATCGGGGCGGAGCCAGCACAGTGCAGGGAATGGCCGCCGCGCGCTGGGAATGCGTTGGAGTAGCTGGCGGTTATGGCGGAGCGCGGCGGAATAGATTTTGTACTCCTAACATCACCGAAGAGCTCGGCGCTGGAAATGGCGGACATGATTCTCATTGCGGTTTTGTTCTCCTCGTTTTGTTCGCAGCTTTTACGAACGGCAGGAGAATTGACGCGCGTCGATGCAGAGGAAGGTGAACGCGGAACGCCGTTCTCCTCACCGCGTCCTGACGGGGGAGGGCCGGACAACCGGATTTATACCACATACGGCGCTCAACGCCAACAGCCAATAAAATCCCGGCGTGGAAATAGCACGATAAAGATCCCGAAATTGCGCAAAAGGAGACGCGGATTCCTGAAGACAGCGACAGGAAACAATGTTACAAAATATCCGGAATTCATTCTGTTATGGCGGGAAAAGCGTCCGGACCGCGTCACCGGGAAGGGGCGGAGCATCGGAACACTTTGGGGCGTATTCATCCATCGAAATGGTGTGGAAATGGGGAAAACAAAATCGAATGTTCTCCATCTATACGCTCTTCAGATCGAATGTGTGACTGGGGGGAAAAAACGCATTGTGGCCACTAGATGGCGCCGACGTTCATGGGAAATAAGTATGCTCAACAGCGCCATCTAGTGTGAATGGAGAATACCGCATTGTGCCCACTAGATGGCGCTGACTCTCATGGGAAATAAGTATGCTCAACAGCGCCATCTAGTGTGAATGGAGAATACCGCATTGTGCCCACTAGATGGCGCTGACTCTCATGGGAAATAAGTATGCTCAACAGCGCCATCTAGTGTGAATGGAGAATACTGCATTGTGGCCACTAGATGGAACCGATGTTCATGGGAAATAAGTATGCTCATCAGCGCCATCTAGTGTGAATGGAGAATACCACATCGTGGCCACTAGATGGCGCTGACTCTCATGGGAAATAAGTATGCTCATCAGTGCCATCTAGTATGAATGGGGAATACTGCATTGTGGCCACTAGATGGCGCCGACCTTCATAGGAAATAAGTATGCTCATCAGCGCCATCTAGTGTGAATGGGGAATACCGCCTTGTGGCCACTAGATGGCACCGACCTTCATGGGAAATAAGTATGCTCATCAGCGCCATCTAGTATGAATGGGGAATACTGCATTGTGGCCACTAGATGGCGCCGACCTTCATAGGAAATAAGTATGCTCATCAACGCCATCTGATGTGAATGGGGAGAATACCGCATTGTGGCCACTAGATGGCACCGACGTTCATGGGAAATAAGTATGCTCATCAGCTCCATCTAGTATGAATGGGGAATACTGCATTGTGGCCACTAGATGGCGCCGACCTTCATAGGAAATAAGTATGCTCATCAGCGCCATCTGGTGGCCATATTATGGTCGTTTTCCGAGAAGGTTCGATTTTTCCCAGTACTCATCGAATGGAAGCGGGATCGATCGGATTGGCTGGAAAGCCTCTCTCGCTTCTGACGCAGTTGCGGCGTACTTGTCACAATTTATACTTCATTAAATCGTAACGACATTTTCTTCAATATGGCGTCTTCCACTCCGTCACCCTCCTGCCACGTGATCGCCGCCATCGGCGCAGGCGGTTCCTCTTTCCAGCAGGTCGATAAGATTTACGAGCGAAAATACGGACAAACGGCGATAAAACGAAGCGACGGCGGGATGTGAGATACCGCCATCGCCCGGGAGGATCAAAATGGCGTTTTCAGTGGCTGTTACGTTAACACGGGGAAAAGCGCGGCGGTTTCTTCTCACATGGCGGCGGAGGATACAAACGCGGAGACTTTCATGGACCGCCCCTGACGCCGAAAATTCTCTATATTTCAGCGGTAAAAGGAGGCGGTTCCTGTCCTCCCCGCAGCTACGGAAATGCGCGCTCGGCGGCGCTGGATTTGATGTTTGACGCGTGATGTGGAAATGCCGAATTCTCCATTGTTATTCATGGCCGACACAACGGGGAGCGCGGCGCCCCCACCCACCCCCACCCCCGCCGGACGCCATATCACAGGAAAAAAAAAGTATTTTAATGCGTGAAATGAGCGCCGCGGCGCCTTTTTACAAACCGCTGACCGCCATTGACATCGACTCCCTCATGTTGGCGTCGAAGGTGAAGATGGAGGAGCTGGCGGGAGGCGGGTCAATGGCTCTCACCGACTTATTGCGGATTGGCAGATGCCACTTAGCCGGGCCGGAGAGCGCAGGAAACAGCGAGGGGCTCGGCGAAGGGGGTCCATTTACCAATACCGCCGCCCGTTACCATGGCAACTGGATGAGCAACGCAAACCTGGAACGCGGAGTTTATTCGGAGCAATTATCGATCGTTCACTTCCAGCAAATAAAAGATGGCGGCAATTCTACCGGAATGTGACCCGCGGGAACCAACACCCCAACACCCTGGGGTCAGGGCCTCATAGACTGTCAGCTCCTGGGGTCAGGGCCTCATAGACTGTCAGCTCCTGGGGTCGGGGTCTCATTATAGACTGTCAGCTCCTGGGGTCGGGGTCTCATAGACTGTCAGCTCCTGGGGTCGGTGTTTCGTAGACTGTCAGCTCCTGAGGTCAGGGTCTCATTATAGACTGTCAGCTCCTGGGGTCAGGGTCTCATTATAGACTGTCAGCTCCTGGGGTCAGGGCCTCATAGACTGTCAGCTCCTGGGGTCAGGGCCTCATAGACTGTCAGCTCCTGGGGTCAGGGTCTCATAGATTGTCAGCTCCTGGGGTCGGGGTCTCGTAGACTGTCAGCTCCTGGGGTCAGGGTCTCATAGACTGTCAGCTCCTGGGGTCGGTGTTTCGTAGACTGTCAGCTCCTGGGGTCGGGGTCTCATTATAGACTGTCAGCTCCTGGGGTCGGGGTCTCATTATAGACTGTCAGCTCCTGGGGTCAGGGTCTCATTATAGACTGTCAGCTCCTGGGGTCAGGGTCTGGTAGACTGTCAGCTCCTGGGGTTGGGGTCTCATTATAGACTGTCAGCTCCTGGGGTCGGGGTCTCATTATAGACTGTCAGCTCCTGGGGTCAGGGTCTCATTATAGACTGTCAGCTCCTCGGGTCGGTGTCTCGTAGACTGTCAGCTCCTGGGGTCAGGGTCTCATAGATTGTCAGCTCCTGGGGTCAGGGTCTCGTAGACTGTCAGCTCCTGGGGTTGGGGTCTCATAGATTGTCAGCTCCTGGGGTCGGGGTCTCAGACTGTCAGCTCCTGGGGTCAGGGTCTCATAGACTGTCAGCTCCTGGGGTCAGGGTCTCAGACTGTCAGCTCCTGGGGTCAGGGTCTCAGACTGTCAGCTCCTGGGGTCAGGGTCTCATAGACTGTCAGCTCCTGGGGTCGGTGTCTCGTAGATTGTCAGCTCCTGGGGTTGGGGTCTCATAGATTGTCAGCTCCTGGGGTCGGGGTCCCGTAGACTGTCAGCTCCTGGGGTCTCATAGACTGTCAGCTCCTGGGGTCAGGGTCTCATTATAGACTGTCAGCTCCTGGGGTCAGGGTCTCATTATAGACTGTCAGCTCCTGGGGTCAGGGTCTCATAGACTGTCAGCTCCTGGGGTCGGTGTCTCGTAGACTGTCAGCTCCTGGGGTTGGGGTCTCATAGATTGTCAGCTCCTGGGGTCAGGGTCTCAGACTGTCAGCTCCTGGGGTCGGGGTCTCATAGACTGCCAGCTCCTGGGGTCAGGGTCTCAGACTGTCAGCTCCTGGGGTCGGGGTCTCGTAGACTGTCAGCTCCTGGGGTCAGGGTCTCAGACTGTCAGCTCCTGGGGTCAGGGTCTCATAGACTGTCAGCTCCTGGGGTCGGTGTCTCGTAGACTGTCAGCTCCTGGGGTTGGGGTCTCATAGATTGTCAGCTCCTGGGGTCGGGGTCCCGTAGACTGTCAGCTCCTGGGGTCTCATAGACTGTCAGCTCCTGGGGTCAGGGTCTCATTATAGACTGTCAGCTCCTGGGGTCAGGGTCTCATTATAGACTGTCAGCTCCTGGGGTCGGGGTCTCGTAGACTGTCAGCTCCTGGGGTCTCAGACTGTCAGCTCCTGGGGTCGGGGTCTCGTAGACTGTCAGCTCCTGGGGTCTCAGACTGTCAGCTCCTGGGGCCGGGGTCTCATAGACTGTCAGCTCCTGGGGCCGGGGTCTCATAGACTGTCAGCTCCTGGGGCCGGGGTCTCATAGACTGTCAGCTCCTGGGGTCGGGGTCTCGTAGACTGTCAGCTCCTGGGGTCTCAGACTGTCAGCTCCTGGGGTCGGGGTCTCGTAGACTGTCAGCTCCTGGGGTCGGGGTCTGGTAGACTGTCAGCTCCTGGGGTCTCAGACTGTCAGCTCCTGGGGTCGGGGTCTCATAGACTGTCAGCTCCTGGGGTCGGGGTCTCATAGACTGTCAGCTCCTGGGGTTGGGGTCTCATAGATTGTCAGCTCCTGGGGTCGGGGTCCCGTAGACTGTCAGCTCCTGGGGTCTCATAGACTGTCAGCTCCTGGGGTCAGGGTCTCATTATAGACTGTCAGCTCCTGGGGTCAGGGTCTCATTATAGACTGTCAGCTCCTGGGGTCGGGGTCTCGTAGACTGTCAGCTCCTGGGGTCTCAGACTGTCAGCTCCTGGGGTCGGGGTCTCGTAGACTGTCAGCTCCTGGGGTCTCAGACTGTCAGCTCCTGGGGCCGGGGTCTCATAGACTGTCAGCTCCTGGGGTCAGGGCCTCATAGACTGTCAGCTCCTGGGGTCGGGGTCTCATTATAGACTGTCAGCTCCTGGGGTCGGGGTCTCATAGACTGTCAGCTCCTGGGGTCGGTGTTTCGTAGACTGTCAGCTCCTGGGGTCGGGGTCTCATTATAGACTGTCAGCTCCTGGGGTCAGGGTCTCATTATAGACTGTCAGCTCCTGGGGTCAGGGCCTCATAGACTGTCAGCTCCTGGGGTCAGGGCCTCATAGACTGTCAGCTCCTGGGGTCAGGGTCTCATAGATTGTCAGCTCCTGGGGTCGGGGTCTCGTAGACTGTCAGCTCCTGGGGTCAGGGTCTCATAGACTGTCAGCTCCTGGGGTCGGTGTTTCGTAGACTGTCAGTTCCTGGGGTCGGGGTCTCATTATAGACTGTCAGCTCCTGGGGTCGGGGTCTCATTATAGACTGTCAGCTCCTGGGGTCAGGGTCTCATTATAGACTGTCAGCTCCTGGGGTCAGGGTCTTGTAGACTGTCAGCTCCTGGGGTCGGGGTCTGGTAGACTGTCAGCTCCTGGGGTCGGGGTCTGGTAGACTGTCAGCTCCTGGGGTTGGGGTCTCATTATAGACTGTCAGCTCCTGGGGTCGGGGTCTCATTATAGACTGTCAGCTCCTGGGGTCAGGGTCTCATTATAGACTGTCAGCTCCTCGGGTCGGTGTCTCGTAGACTGTCAGCTCCTGGGGTTGGGGTCTCATAGATTGTCAGCTCCTGGGGTCAGGGTCTCGTAGACTGTCAGCTCCTGGGGTTGGGGTCTCATAGATTGTCAGCTCCTGGGGTCGGGGTCTCAGACTGTCAGCTCCTGGGGTCAGGGTCTCATAGACTGTCAGCTCCTGGGGTCAGGGTCTCAGACTGTCAGCTCCTGGGGTCAGGGTCTCATAGACTGTCAGCTCCTGGGGTCGGTGTCTCGTAGATTGTCAGCTCCTGGGGTTGGGGTCTCATAGATTGTCAGCTCCTGGGGTCGAGGTCCCGTAGACTGTCAGCTCCTGGGGTCTCATAGACTGTCAGCTCCTGGGGTCAGGGTCTCATTATAGACTGTCAGCTCCTGGGGTCAGGGTCTCATTATAGACTGTCAGCTCCTGGGGTCAGGGTCTCATAGACTGTCAGCTCCTGGGGTCGGTGTCTCGTAGACTGTCAGCTCCTGGGGTTGGGGTCTCATAGATTGTCAGCTCCTGGGGTCGGGGTCTCATAGACTGCCAGCTCCTGGGGTCAGGGTCTCAGACTGTCAGCTCCTGGGGTCGGGGTCTCGTAGACTGTCAGCTCCTGGGGTCAGGGTCTCAGACTGTCAGCTCCTGGGGTCAGGGTCTCATAGACTGTCAGCTCCTGGGGTCGGTGTCTCGTAGACTGTCAGCTCCTGGGGTTGGGGTCTCATAGATTGTCAGCTCCTGGGGTCGGGGTCCCGTAGACTGTCAGCTCCTGGGGTCTCATAGACTGTCAGCTCCTGGGGTCAGGGTCTCATTATAGACTGTCAGCTCCTGGGGTCAGGGTCTCATTATAGACTGTCAGCTCCTGGGGTCGGGGTCTCGTAGACTGTCAGCTCCTGGGGTCTCAGACTGTCAGCTCCTGGGGTCGGGGTCTCGTAGACTGTCAGCTCCTGGGGTCTCAGACTGTCAGCTCCTGGGGCCGGGGTCTCATAGACTGTCAGCTCCTGGGGCCGGGGTCTCATAGACTGTCAGCTCCTGGGGCCGGGGTCTCATAGACTGTCAGCTCCTGGGGTCGGGGTCTCGTAGACTGTCAGCTCCTGGGGTCTCAGACTGTCAGCTCCTGGGGTCGGGGTCTCGTAGACTGTCAGCTCCTGGGGTCGGGGTCTGGTAGACTGTCAGCTCCTGGGGTCTCAGACTGTCAGCTCCTGGGGTCGGGGTCTCATAGACTGTCAGCTCCTGGGGTCGGGGTCTCATAGACTGTCAGCTCCTGGGGTTGGGGTCTCATAGATTGTCAGCTCCTGGGGTCGGGGTCCCGTAGACTGTCAGCTCCTGGGGTCTCATAGACTGTCAGCTCCTGGGGTCAGGGTCTCATTATAGACTGTCAGCTCCTGGGGTCAGGGTCTCATTATAGACTGTCAGCTCCTGGGGTCGGGGTCTCGTAGACTGTCAGCTCCTGGGGTCTCAGACTGTCAGCTCCTGGGGTCGGGGTCTCGTAGACTGTCAGCTCCTGGGGTCTCAGACTGTCAGCTCCTGGGGCCGGGGTCTCATAGACTGTCAGCTCCTGGGGCCGGGGTCTCATAGACTGTCAGCTCCTGGGGTCGGGGTCTCGTAGACTGTCAGCTCCTGGGGTCTCAGACTGTCAGCTCCTGGGGTCGGGGTCTCATAGACTGTCAGCTCTTGGGGTCAGGGTCTCATTATAGACTGTCAGCTCCTGGGGTCAGGGTCTCATTATAGACTGTCAGCTCCTGGGGTCGGGGTCTCGTAGACTGTCAGCTCCTGGGGTCGGGGTCTCGTAGACTGTCAGCTCCTGGGGTCGGGGTCTCGTAGACTGTCAGCTCCTGGGGTCTCAGACTGTCAGCTCCTGGGGTCGGGGTCTCAGACTGTCAGCTCCTGGGGTTGGGGTCTCGTAGACTGTCAGCTCCTGGGGTCGGGGTCTCGTAGACTGTCAGCTCCTGGGGTCGGGGTCTCGTAGACTGTCAGCTCCTGGGGTCTCAGACTGTCAGCTCCTGGGGTCGGGGTCTCAGACTGTCAGCTCCTCGGGTCGGTGTCTCGTAGACTGTCAGCTCCTGGGGTTGGGGTCTCATAGATTGTCAGCTCCTGGGGTCAGGGTCTCGTAGACTGTCAGCTCCTGGGGTTGGGGTCTCATAGATTGTCAGCTCCTGGGGTCGGGGTCTCAGACTGTCAGCTCCTGGGGTCAGGGTCTCAGACTGTCAGCTCCTGGGGTCAGGGTCTCATAGATTGTCAGCTCCTGGGGTCAGGGTCTCGTAGACTGTCAGCTCCTGGGGTTGGGGTCTCATAGATTGTCAGCTCCTGGGGTCAGGGTCTCATAGACTGTCAGCTCCTGGGGTCAGGGTCTCATAGACTGTCAGCTCCTGGGGTCAGGGTCTCAGACTGTCAGCTCCTGGGGTCAGGGTCTCAGACTGTCAGCTCCTGGGGTCAGGGTCTCATAGACTGTCAGCTCCTGGGGTCGGTGTCTCGTAGATTGTCAGCTCCTGGGGTTGGGGTCTCATAGATTGTCAGCTCCTGGGGTCGGGGTCCCGTAGACTGTCAGCTCCTGGGGTCTCATAGACTGTCAGCTCCTGGGGTCAGGGTCTCATTATAGACTGTCAGCTCCTGGGGTCAGGGTCTCATTATAGATTGTCAGCTCCTGGGGTCGGGGTCTCATTATAGACTGTCAGCTCCTGGGGTCAGGGTCTCATAGACTGTCAGCTCCTGGGGTCGGTGTCTCGTAGACTGTCAGCTCCTGGGGTTGGGGTCTCATAGATTGTCAGCTCCTGGGGTCGGGGTCTCATAGACTGCCAGCTCCTGGGGTCAGGGTCTCAGACTGTCAGCTCCTGGGGTCGGGGTCTCGTAGACTGTCAGCTCCTGGGGTCAGGGTCTCAGACTGTCAGCTCCTGGGGTCAGGGTCTCATAGACTGTCAGCTCCTGGGGTCGGTGTCTCGTAGACTGTCAGCTCCTGGGGTTGGGGTCTCATAGATTGTCAGCTCCTGGGGTCGGGGTCCCGTAGACTGTCAGCTCCTGGGGTCTCATAGACTGTCAGCTCCTGGGGTCAGGGTCTCATTATAGACTGTCAGCTCCTGGGGTCAGGGTCTCATTATAGACTGTCAGCTCCTGGGGTCGGGGTCTCGTAGACTGTCAGCTCCTGGGGTCTCAGACTGTCAGCTCCTGGGGTCGGGGTCTCGTAGACTGTCAGCTCCTGGGGTCTCAGACTGTCAGCTCCTGGGGCCGGGGTCTCATAGACTGTCAGCTCCTGGGGCCGGGGTCTCATAGACTGTCAGCTCCTGGGGCCGGGGTCTCATAGACTGTCAGCTCCTGGGGTCGGGGTCTCGTAGACTGTCAGCTCCTGGGGTCTCAGACTGTCAGCTCCTGGGGTCGGGGTCTCGTAGACTGTCAGCTCCTGGGGTCGGGGTCTGGTAGACTGTCAGCTCCTGGGGTCTCAGACTGTCAGCTCCTGGGGTCGGGGTCTCGTAGACTGTCAGCTCCTGGGGTCTCAGACTGTCAGCTCCTGGGGTCGGGGTCTCATAGACTGTCAGCTCTTGGGGTCAGGGTCTCATTATAGACTGTCAGCTCCTGGGGTCAGGGTCTCATTATAGACTGTCAGCTCCTGGGGTCAGGGTCTCATTATAGACTGTCAGCTCCTGGGGTCGGGGTCTCGTAGACTGTCAGCTCCTGGGGTCGGGGTCTCGTAGACTGTCAGCTCCTGGGGTCGGGGTCTCGTAGACTTTCAGCTCCTGGGGTCTCAGACTGTCAGCTCCTGGGGTCGGGGTCTCAGACTGTCAGCTCCTGGGGTCGGGGTGTCATAGACTGTCAGCTCCAGGGGTCAGGGTCTCATTATAGACTGTCAGCTCCTGGGGTCGGGGTCTCGTAGACTGTCAGCTCCTGGGGTCGGGGTCTCATAGACTGTCAGCTCCTGGGGTCGGGGTCTCATAGACTGTCAGCTCCTGGGGTCGGGGTCTCATAGACTGTCAGCTCCTGGGGTCGGGGTCTCTTGGATTTGGGATATTTGATACATTGTAACATTTGTAGGATTTGCAGATAATTCTCCAGTAAAACGCGTGGGTTGCGGTTTGGGTCCCGGCGCCCGTATTCCCGGCGCTCCTCGCCATGTACACGATAGATTGTCGCCGCTCTTCTCCGCACCATAAACCAGGATATAAAGTCGGTGAGGTAACAGTACGGGACGCGGGTTGCCTTGGCAGCGTAACCCCTGAGGAGCCGGCGCACTGCGGTGAGCATGCGCAGGGAGCGCGAGGCCGCCTCCTCAGCGACAATATATCGCCGTACACCTCACTTTATGGCCCCATAAAAGTCAGAACGCCCCGTGCCGCAGAGAGGGCTAGGGTGGGGGAGGGGGGTCACTGCGCTCCCTTCTGGCTCTGGCGGGGGAGGGGGGGAGGGGCGGTCGGACGCAGATGAATGGGCCACATTCAGGGCCAATTCACGAATGTCAGCGACGAGGCGATCTGCGGGCGCTAAGCAGGGCGTTCAGCTGTCTGCGGGCTGAAAATTCCCCGCAATGTACCATAATGATCATCAATCCGCCCGCCGCGGGCGACGCCTGACATAACCCAGTTACCATAGCGACTGCCATCCATTACCCCCCCCCCCTTCCCCAAGTCACCTTCCTGCGCCCCACACAGCCATTTCCCACACAGTACAGAGCGCGCTCACTCTCCCCGCTGAAATACGGCCGGCGGCGGGAAAAAAAATCGCCATAATATCGCCATTGCGATAAATCCCATGTTATTGTATGATAATGAGCCCCACCTGTCCCTCCCTGTACAGAGGATGATGAGTCACCGATGAGGGCGGAGCTACAAATGTCTGAGGGGGAGGGGACATTAGAGTGTAAGCTCCTCTGTACAGAGACTGATGGGACTGTGGGGGAGGGGACATTAGAGCGTAAGCTCCTCTGGTACAGAGACTGATGTGACTGTGGGGGAGGGGACATTAGAGCGTAAGCTCCTCTGGTACAGAGACTGATGGGACTGTGGGGGAGGGGACGTTAGAGCGTAAGCTCCTCTGGTACAGACGGATGTGACTGTGGGGGAGGGGACATTAGAGTGTAAGCTCCTCTGTACAGAGACTGATGGGACTGTGGGGGAGGGGACATTAGAGTGTAAGCTCCTCTGTACAGAGACTGATGGGACTGCGGGGGAGGGGACATTAGAGTGTAAGCTCCTCTGGTACAGAGACGGATGGGAGTGTGGGGGAGGGGACATTAGAGTGTAAGCTCCTCTGGTACAGACGGATGGGACTGCGGGGGAGGGGACATTAGAGTGTAAGCTCCTCTGGTACAGAGACTGATGGGACTGTGGGGGAGGGGACATTAGAGTGTAAGCTCCTCTGGTACAGAGACTGATGGGACTGTGGGGGAGGGGACATTAGAGTGTAAGCTCCTCTGGTACAGAGACTGATGTGACTGTGGGGGAGGGGACATTAGAGTGTAAGCTCCTCTGGTACAGAGACTGATGTGACTGTGGGGGAGGGGACATTAGAGTGTAAGCTCCTCTGGTACAGACGGATGGGACTGCGGGGGAGGGGACATTAGAGTGTAAGCTCCTCTGGTACAGACGGATGGGACTGGCTCAGTGTCTCTGTACAGCGCTGTGGTATATGTTGGAGCTATATAAATGTATAATATACAATGCGGTGGGTGGCGGTATGAAGGTTCGGCTCGGTGGATGAATTATTGATGAGTTCTCTGGAATGTTCCGTCACCCTCCGGGATCCGCGTTCCCTCTCTCTGTGCGCTAATTCCCAGCTCAGTCCGGTCCGCACGCTTCCCATTACACATCTGAAGAGCGACAACCGCGGATCTCAGGAAATGGCCGTCACTGCCAACCAACTGAATAATTTATACATCACTGGCCATGGTGTCACTCACCTCCGCTGTCACTCATGGTGTCACTTACCTCCGCTGTCACTCATGATGTCACTCACCTCCGCTGTCACTCATGGTGTCACTTACCTCCGCTGTCACCCATGGTGGTGTCACTCACATTCATTGTCACCCATGGTGTCACTCACCTCCGCTGTCACCCATGGTGTCACTCACCTCCACTGTCATCCATGGTGGTGTCACTCACATTCATTGTCACCCATGGTGTCACTCACATTCATTGTCACCCATGGTGTCACTCACCTCCGCTGTCACTCATGGTGGTGTCACTCACCTCCGCTGTCACCCATGGTGTCACTCACATTCATTGTCACCCATGGTGTCACTTGCCTCCACTGTCACCCATGGTGGTGTCACTCACCTCCGCTGTCACCCATGGTGTCACTCACCTCCGCTGTCACTCATGGTGTCACTTACCTCCGCTGTCACCCATGGTGGTGTCACTCACATTCATTGTCACCCATGGTGTCACTCACCTCCAATGTCACCCATGGTGTCACTCGCCTCCGCTGTCACCCATGGTGGTGTCACTCACATTCATTGTCACCCATGGTGTCACTCACCTCCGCTGTCACCCATGGTGTCACTCACCTCCACTGTCATCCATGGTGGTGTCACTCACATTCATTGTCACCCATGGTGTCACTCACATTCATTGTCACCCATGGTGTCACTCACCTCCGCTGTCACTCATGGTGGTGTCACTCACATTCATTGTCACCCATGGTGTCACTCACCTCCGCTGTCACCCATGGTGGTGTCACTCACATTCATTGTCACCCATGGTGGTGTCACTCACATTCATTGTCACCCATGGTGGTGTCACTCACATTCATTGTCACCCATGGTGGTGTCACTCACATTCATTGTCACCCATGGTGTCACTCACATTCATTGTCACCCATGGTGTCACTCACCCCCCGACTTCTGCCTGAACTCTCAGCCTACCTTACACCCTCTCCTCCCCCCTGCACAATGTTGGGCGCTGACGTGGCGTTTGTTCGCTCTCTCCGCCGCCATTTGCTCTTTTATCAGCGATTTTCTCACCCTGTCGGGATTTTTCTAAGCTGTGGATTTGCGGCGGATGGTGTCATGGCGGCTGTCATCGCCTCCCCAGTACAGGCGCTGGCAGGAGTCGGCTCTCCCCCGTACAGATGGCGGCGCAGTCATTTCGGGAGGGTAAACAGTCTGCCATCTTGTATTTACTCTCCCGCCGCGGACGAGTCGTGATTACATCGGGCTGGAGACCAAAATAGCAAATCGCAGGACGGCGGCTCGGCACGACGCGGACAGCCTGACGCATCGCAGAGCGCGAGCGGACGGCCAGAGAGGCGCCAACAATTAAAGGGGAAACCCCATTTGTTTTAGAATGAGTCCCACCGACACCGACACCAGAATTGTCGCATTTCTCACCCGATCCGCCATCATTCTGACAGCAAAAGTGAGTTTGTGCGCCTTCCAGCAGCCATCTTTATGTCAGCCATCTTCCTCCAAAATGTATAGTCCTCTCCTCCGGGACCGCTGCGGGGACTCCTGTCCTCCGGGACCGCTGCGGGGACTCCTGTCCTCCCAGACCACTGCGGGGACTCCTGTCCTCCCGGACCACTGCGGGGACTCCTCTCCTATGGGACCGCTGCTGGGACTCCTCTCCTCCAGGACCGATGCAGGGACTCCTCTCCTCCCGGACCACTGCGGGGACTCCTCTCCTCCGGGACCGATGCAGGGACTCCTCTCCTCCCACATCTTCAGAGACTCCTGCGTCTCCAGAGTCCAGCAGTGACCCCAGAACATCCCATCTCCAGCAGTGACCCCAGAACATCCCATCTCCAGCAGTGACCCCAGAACATCCCATCTCCAGCCGTGACCCCAGAACATCCCATCTCCAGCCGTGACCCCAGAACATCCCATCTCCAGCCGTGACCCCAGAACATCCCATCTCCAGCCGTGACCCCAGAACATCCCATCTCCAGCAGCGACCCCAGAACATCCCATCTCCAGCAGTGACCCCAGAACATCCCATCTCCAGCAGCGACCCCAGAACATCCCATCTCCTGCAGCGACCCCAGAACATCCCATCTCCAGCAGTGACCCCAGAACATCCCATGTCCAGCAGCGACCCCAGAACATCCCATCTCCAGCAGTGACCCCAGAACATCCCATCTCCAGCCGTGACCCCAGAACATCCCATCTCCAGCAGCGACCCCAGAACATCCCGTCTCCAGCAGTGACCCCAGAACATCCCATCTCCAGCCGTGACCCCAGAACATCCCATCTCCAGCAGCGACCCCAGAACATCCCGTCTCCAGCAGTGACCCCAGAACATCCCATCTCCAGCAGTGACCCCAGAACATCCCATCTCCAGCAGTGACCCCAGAACATCCCATCTCCTGCAGCGACCCCAGAACATCCCATGTCCAGCAGCGACCCCAGAACATCCCATCTCCTGCAGCGACCCCAGAACATCCCGTCTCCAGCCGTGACCCCAGAACATCCCGTCTCCAGCAGTGACCCCAGAACATCCCATGTCCAGCAGCGACCCCAGAACATCCCATCTCCTGCAGCGACCCCAGAACATCCCATCTCCAGCCGTGACCCCAGAACATCCCATCTCCAGCAGCGACCCCAGAACATCCCATCTCCTGCAGCGACCCCAGAACATCCCATCTCCAGCCGTGACCCCAGAACATCCCATCTCCAGCCGTGACCCCAGAACATCCCATCTCCAGCAGTGACCCCAGAACATCCCATCTCCAGTAGCGACCCCAGAACATCCCATCTCCAGCAGCGACCCCAGAACATCCCATCTCCAGCAGCGACCCCAGAACATCCCATCTCCAGCAGTGACCCCAGAACATCCCATCTCCAGCAGCGACCCCAGAACATCCCATCTCCAGCCGTGACCCCAGAACATCCCATCTCCAGCAGTGACCCCAGAACATCCCATGTCCAGCAGCGACCCCAGAACATCCCATCTCCTGCAGCGACCCCAGAACATCCCATCTCCAGCCGTGACCCCAGAACATCCCATCTCCAGCAGCGACCCCAGAGCATCCCATGTCCAGCAGCGACCCCAGAACATCCCATCTCCAGCAGCGACCCCAGAACATCCCATCTCCAGCCGTGACCCCAGAACATCCCATCTCCAGCAGCGACCCCAGAACATCCCATCTCCAGCAGCGACCCCAGAACATCCCATCTCCAGCAGCGACCCCAGAACATCCCATGTCCAGCCGTGACCCCAGAACATCCCATCTCCAGCAGTGACCCCAGAACATCCCATCTCCAGCAGCGACCCCAGAACATCCCATGTCCAGCAGCGACCCCAGAACATCCCATCTCCAGCAGCGACCCCAGAACATCCCATGTCCAGCAGCGACCCCAGAACATCCCATCTCCAGCAGCGACCCCAGAACATCCCATGTCCAGCAGTGACCCCAGAACATCCCATCTCCAGCAGTGACCCTAGAACATCCCGTCTCCAGCATTGACCCCAGAACATCCCGTCTCCAGCAGCGACCCCAGAACATCCCATCTCCAGCAGTGACCCCAGAACATCCCATCTCCAGCAGCGACCCCAGAACATCCCATCTCCAGCAGCGACCCCAGAACATCCCATCTCCAGCAGCGACCCCAGAACATCCCATCTCCAGCCGTGACCCCAGAACATCCCATCTCCAGCAGTGACCCCAGAACATCCCATCTCCAGCAGCGACCCCAGAACATCCCATCTCCAGCAGCGACCCCAGAACATCCCATCTCCAGCAGCGACCCCAGAACATCCCATGTCCAGCAGTGACCCCAGAACATCCCATCTCCAGCAGTGACCCTAGAACATCCCGTCTCCAGCAGTGACCCCAGAACATCCCATCTCCAGCAGTGACCCCAGAACATCCCATGTCCAGCAGCGACCCCAGAACATCCCATCTCCTGCAGCGACCCCAGAACATCCCATCTCCAGCCGTGACCCCAGAACATCCCATCTCCAGCAGCGACCCCAGAACATCCCATGTCCAGCAGCGACCCCAGAACATCCCATCTCCAGCAGCGACCCCAGAACATCCCATCTCCAGCCGTGACCCCAGAACATCCCATCTCCAGCAGCGACCCCAGAACATCCCATCTCCTGCAGCGACCCCAGAACATCCCATCTCCAGCCGTGACCCCAGAACATCCCATCTCCAGCCGTGACCCCAGAACATCCCATCTCCAGCAGCGGCCCCAGAACATCCCATCTCCAGCAGTGACCCCAGAACATCCCATGTCCAGCAGCAACCCCAGAACATCCCATCTCCAGCCGTGACCCCAGAACATCCCATCTCCAGCCGTGACCCCAGAACATCCCATCTCCAGCAGCGACCCCAGAACATCCCATCTCCAGCAGTGACCCCAGAACATCCCATGTCCAGCAGCGACCCCAGAACATCCCATGTCCAGCAGCGACCCCAGAACATCCCATCTCCAGCCGTGACCCCAGAACATCCCATGTCCAGTGCAGAAGATTGTCTCCGGCGTGGTGGATGGGCCCCATTCACATGGCGGATCTCTGTGGCACAGAGCCAATCTGTCGGACAGCTGCCTGATAATCGCGGATAACGCCATGCTGGCAGACCAAGCCGCTGATCCGCAGGAGACGCACAGATGCTGATTGTACAATTCGCCTCTTCATCCGCACGGATTAGGCAGCGGCGGGGGGAGGGGCGGCAGGGGGGCAGTTTGCAGCGTCTAATGACCTATTGATGGCTTTGTGCGATTTTTTAAAAAAAAACATTTCTTTTAAACCACCTCCAATGTTTATTGGACGACGATAAAAGATCGAAAATGCATCCAAGTCTGCAAAGCCGGCCACACACACGCCAATCAGATTGTACAATCGGCTTTACCTCTGCCAAGCACAATGGGAGGACCACTATTGTAAAGCTCACCATGCAAGTGACAATCCGACTGGAGGAGGGGACTCTCCGCCATGTGCCGGGCCGGCCCAGAAACAGGCATATGGCGGCTTGGAGTTTACATATCTGGCGATTATTGCAACTACGTAATTGCTCGCACCTCTGGCGGGCGTCTGTCAGACGGTTTTTTAAACAGGCGATTTATGGTGGTTTATCACCCTTCTGGAGATCTTCATCCTCCCCTCCCATTGGTGGCCACACAGATCCATACAGAGTTGCCAGCCATCCCGGATTTGCCGGGATAGTCACGCATTTTGGCCGTTTGTCCCGCTGAGGATGTGTCCTGGGCCGTGTCCCCGAATCGCAGCTCCAGCCTCGAGTATCTGAGGATGTGTCCTGGGTCGTGTCCCCGAATCGCAGCTCCAGCCCTGAGTATCTGATGATGTGTCCTGGGCCGTGTCCCCGAATCGCAGCTCCAGCCCTGAGTATCTGAGGATGTGTCCTGGGCCGTGTCCCCGAATCGCAGCTCCAGCCCTGAGTATCTGAGGATGTGTCCTGGGCCGTGTTCCTGAATCGCAGCTCCAGCCCTGAGTATCTGAGGATGTGCCCTGGGCCGTGTCCCCGAATCGCAGCTCCAGCCCTGAGTATCTGAGGATGTGTCCTGGGCCGTGTCCCCGAATCGCAGCTCCAGCCCTGAGTATCTGAGGATGTGTCCTGGGCCGTGTTCCTGAATCGCAGCTCCAGCCCTGAGTATCTGAGGATGTGTCCTGGGCCATGTCTCCGAATCGCAGCTCCAGTGCTGAGTATCTGAGGCTGTGTCCTGGGCCGTGTCCCCAAATCACAGCTCCAGCCCTAAGTATCTGAGGATGTGTCCTGGGCCGTGTCCCCGAATCGCAGCTCCAGCCCTGAGTATCTGAGGATGTGTCCTGGGCCGTGTCCCTGAATCGCAGCTCCAGCCCTGAGTATCTGAGGATGTGTCCTGGGCCGTGTTCCTGAATCGCAGCTCCAGCCCTGAGTATCTGATGATGTGTCCTGGGCCCTGTCCCCGAATCACAGCTCCAGCCCTGAGTATCTGAGGATGTGTCCTGGGCCGTGTCCCCAAATCGCAGCTCCAGCCCTGATTATCTGAGGAAGTGTTCTGGGCCCTGTCCCCGAATCGCAGCTCCAGCCCTGAGTATCTGAGGATGTGTCCTGGGCCATGTCTCCGAATTGCAGCTCCAGTGCTGAGTATCTGAGGCTGTGTCCTGGGCCGTGTCCCCAAATCACAGCTCCAGCCCTAAGTATCTGAGGATGTGTCCTGGGCCGTGTCCCCGAATCGCAGCTCCTGCCCTAAACATCTGAAGATGTGTCCTGGGTTGTGTCCCCAAATCACAGCTCCAGCCCTGAGTATCTGAGGATGCGTCCTGTGTACTGTCCCCGAATCGCAGCTCTAGCCCTGAATATCTGAGGATGTGTCCTGGGCCATGTCTCCGAATTGCAGCTCCAGTGCTGAGTATCTGAGGCTGTGTCCTGGGCCGTGTCCCCAAATCACAGCTCCAGCCCTAAGTATCTGAGGATGTGTCCTGGGCCGTGTCCCCGAATCGCAGCTCCTGCCCTAAACATCTGAAGATGTGTCCTGGGTTGTGTCCCCAAATCACAGCTCCAGCCCTGAGTATCTGAGGATGTGTCCTGTGTACTGTCCCCGAATCGCAGCTCCAGCCCTGGGTATCTGAGGATGTGTCCTGGGCCGTGTCCCCAAATCGCAGCTCCAGCCCTGATTATCTGAGGATGTGTCCTGTGTACTGTCCCCGAATCGCAGCTCCAGCCCTGAGTATCTGAGGATGTGTCCCGGGCCATGTCCCCGAATCGCAGCTCCAGCCTTGAGTATCTGATGATGTGTCCTGGGCCGTGTCCCCGAATCGCAGCTCCAGCCCTGAGTATCTGAGGATGTGTCCCGGGCCGTGTCCCCGAATCGCAGCTCCAGCCTTGAGTATCTGAGGATGTGCCCTGGGCCGTGTCCCCGAATCGCAGCTCCAGCCCTGAGTATCTGAGGATGTGTCCTGGGCCGTGTTCCTGAATCGCAGCACCAGCCCTGAGTATCTGAGGATGTATCCTGGGCCGTGTTCCTGAATCGCAGCTCCAGCCCTGAGTATCTGAACATGTGTCCTGGGCCGTGTCCCCGAATCGCAGCTCCAGCCCTAAGTATCTGAGGATGTGTCCTGGGCCATGTCTTCGAATTGCAGCTCCAGTGCTGAGTATCTGAGGCTGTGTCCTGGGCCGTGTCCCCAAACCACAGCTCCAGCCCTAAGTATCTGAGGATGTGTCCTGGGCCATGTCCCCGAATCGCAGCTCCTGCCCTAAACATCTGAAGATGTGTCCTGGGTTGTGTCCCCAAATCACAGCTCCAGCCCTGAGTATCTGAGGATGTGTCCTGTGTACTGTCCCCGAATCGCAGCTCCAGCCCTGAGTATCTGAGGATGTGTCCTGGGCTGTGTCCCCGAATCGCAGCTCCAGCCCTGGGTATCTGAGGATGTGTCCTGTGTACTGTCCCCGAATCGCAGCTCCAGCCCTGAGTATCTGAGGATGTGTCCCGGGCTGTGTCCCCGAATCGCAGCTCCAGCCTTGAGTATCTGATGATGTGTCCTGGGCCGTGTCCCCGAATCGCAGCTCCAGCCTTGAGTATCTGATGATGTGTCCTGGGCCGTGTCCCCGAATCGCAGCTCCAGCCCTGAGTATCTGAGGATGTGTCCCGGGCCGTGTCCCCGAATCGCAGCTCCAGCCCTGAGTATCTGAGGATGTGCCCTGGGCTGTGTCCCCGAATCGCAGCTCCAGCCCTGAGTATCTGAGGATGTGTCCTGGGCCGTGTCCCCGAATCGCAGCTACAGCCCTAAGTATCTGAGGATGTGTCCTGTGTACTTTCCCCGAATCGCAGCTCTAGACCTGAATATCTGAGGATGTGTCCTGGGCCGTGTCCCCGAATCGCAGCTCCTGCCCTAAACAACTGAAGATGTGTCCTGGGCCGTGTCCCCAAATCGCAGCATCAGCCCTGAGTATCTGAGGATGTGTCCTGGGCCGTGTCCCCGAATCGCAGCTCCAGCCTTGAGTATCTGAGGATGTGTCCTGGGCCGTGTCCCCGAATCGCAGCTCCAGCCCTGAGTATCTGCACATGTACAGCGCCTCAACCAAGCATTACTGTCAGGGGTCATCAAGTGGGCGGACCCTGCATAGCTAGAGGCGGGGTCTGAGCCTGTTAAACAGGTGTGGTGGGTGTTCCCAATCAAAAAGGTATTCATTTTGGTGGTTGGCAGGTGGGTGGCCCCCACATATTTTAGAGGCTGGATTTGGGCGGAACCAACATGTGAAGTGGGTGTGATGGGCGGTCACAGAATATTTAGAGAAGGGGTGGGCGGGGCCGACCTGTAAATTGGGTGTGATGGGCGGTCACAGAATATTTAGAGAAGGGGTGGGCGGGACCGACCTGTAAAGTGGGTGTGATGGGCGGTCACAGAATATTTAGAGAAGGGGTGGGCGGGACCGACCTGTAAAGTGGGTGTGATGGGCGGTCACAGAATATTTAGAGAAGGGGTGGGCGGGGCCAGCCTTCAAGGTGGGTGTGATGGGCGGTCACAGAATATTTAGAGAAGGGGTGGGCGGGACCAGCCTTCAAGGTGGGTGTGATGGGCGGTCACAGAATATTTAGAGAAGGGGTGGGCGGGGCCAACCTGTAAAGTGGGTGTGATGGGCGGTCACAGAATATTTAGAGAAGGGGTGGGCGGGACCAGCCTTCAAGGTGGGTGTGCTGGGCGGTCACAGAATATTTAGAGAAGGGGTGGGCGGGGCCAGCCTTCAAGGTGGGTGTGATGGGCGGTCACAGAATATTTAGAGAAGGGGTGGGCGGGGCCAACCTGTAAAGTGGGTGTGATGGGCGGTCACAGAATATTTAGAGAAGGGGTGGGCGGGGCCAACCTGTAAAGTGGGTGTGCTGGGCGGTCACAGAATATTTAGAGAAGGGGGGTGGGACCAGCCTTCAAGGTGGGTGTGATGGGCGGTCACAGAATATTTAGAGAAGGGGTGGGCGGAACCGACCTGTAAAATGATCACGATGGGGTGGGCGGGACCATCTTTCTAGGTGGGTTTGATGGGCGGTCACAATATTTAGAGAAGGGGTAGGCGGGACCAACCCATAAAGTGGGTGTGGTTAGGGCGTGGCCACCCAACCAGCTCCCTATCGTCACCTTGGAGGCCAGGAGGGAGGAGTTACTGGTCACAGGGCTAGTGGCGCACAATAGTGTGCGCTCCCATAGATGTGGCGGCGTGGAATACGGCCCATTGGGGCTAATGACATAAACCGAGAAGATCGCAGAACGCGCGCCGCTGATTTCCGCGTCCGAAACTTTTTGTTCCGTTCAGATGAAGCCAAAATCTTTCTAAAAACACGAAAATCGATCGCCGCGCCAGCGACAAAATGTCACAAATACGCACGAAAGACCCCAGAAACCCAACACACGATAAGAGGATCCGGAGGGGGCGGCTCCATAAAATACGAATTCCGAGGAGGAGAAATAAAAGAATGGTCAGGTCGCGGCTCCGGCGCCGTCCCTACTCCGGCGCCGTCCCCAACGCTCCAGCGAAGTCTGACGAGTTCAACAAATGAAGATAAATTAAAAGATAAGGAAAGGCCGCTGAAGGAGGCGTCGGAGGTGACGCCGCGCCGCTTCTAGATCCGCGCGCCAGATTATCCCCACAATTAATAGCCTGCTCCCGGCAAATTTCCCCGCGGAATCCCGGCGCAGACGGGTACTCGCCGCTCGACAAATTTACCTAGCGAGGAGACGCAGGGAGCCGAGAGCCTCCGGGAAATCGCAAATTCGCCCTCTTCTAGAAGATCTCCATTGTTCCCGAAGCGTCTGCGCCAAAAACCGGGCGCGATTTCCCGATATACAGAGGGGGAGGGGTGCGTGGGGCGCTGACATATACCGCGGCGCTGTACAGAGAACGCCACGCGGAGGTGGTGGTTGGCGAACTTTTGGATTTCCCGAGCTCCGCCCACATTTGGTACATTGTTACATTTGTTGCTTCATCAATATTTCTCTTTTTTGCTGTTTTTTCGGGTTTTATTGATAAAGTTGATTGAATATGGATTGGAGGTGTCACATGGGCGGATCTTCCGGTTTCGCTCTCTCTGTCCTCCGAGACGCGGCGCGCGGTGGCCATGGCGCTGTAATAACGGAGGCGGGCCTGAAAGGGGCCCCGCGGCCTCTGATCGTCGGGCGATATCGGGAGATCCAACGCCGCCATTAATGACATCAGAGCGGCGAGAAGGCGAACGTTTCACAAAAGACGTTTCTCGTCTGCTTTGCGCCTTTATCGGTCTGCCGCGTCCCGCCTTCCTCTCTGATGGAGGGTATCGCGGGCGCGCCGCCAACGTGCCACCAATGTACTGCCAACATGCCGCCAACGTGCTTCCAACCTACCGCCAAAGTGCCATCAATGTGCTTCCAACGTGCCGCCAACGTGCTTCCAACATACCTCCAACATACCGCCAACATACCACCAATGTGCTTCCAACATACCTCCAACATACCGCCAACATACCACCAATGTGCTTCCAACGTACTTCCAACGTGCCAACAATGTGCTTCCAACGTGCTTCCAACATACTGCCAACATACCGCCAACGTGCTTCCAACATTCCGCCAAAATACCGCCAACGTGCTTCCAACGTACCGCCAACGTGCCTCCAACATACCGCCAACGTGCTTCCAACGTACCGCCAACGTGCCTCCAACATACCGCCAACGTGCTTCCAACGTACCGCCAACGTGCTTCCAACATACCGCCAACGTGCCTCCAACATACCGCCAACGTGCCTCCAACATGCTGCCAACGTGCCTCCAACATGCTGCCAACGTGCTTCCAACGTACCGCCAACGTGCTTCCAACATACCGCCAACGTGCTTCCAACATACCGCCAACGTGCCTCCAACATACCGCCAACGTGCCTCCAACATGCTGCCAACGTGCCTCCAACATGCTGCCAACGTGCTTCCAACGTACCGCCAACGTGCTTCCAACATACCGCCAACGTGCTTCCAACATACCGCCAACGTGCCTCCAACATACCGCCAACGTGCCTCCAACATGCTGCCAACGTGCCTCCAACATGCTGCCAACGTGCTTCCAACGTACCGCCAACGTGCTTCCAACTTGCTGCCAATGTGCTTCCAACGTGCTGCCAACGTGCTTCCAACATGCCAACAATGTGCTTCCAACGTGCTGCCAACGTGCTTCCAACTTGCCGCCAAAGTGCCGCAAACATGCTGCCAACGTGCCGACAATGTGCTTCCAACGTGCTGCCAATGTGCTTCCAACGTACCGCCAAGGTGCTTCCAACGTGCCGCCAACGTGGTTCCAACATACCTCCAACATACCGCCAACATACCACCAGTGTGCTTCCAACGTACTTCCAACGTGCCAACAATGTGCTTCCAACGTGCTTCCAACATACTGCCAACATACCGCCAACGTGCTTCCAACATACCGCCAAAATACCACCAACGTGCTTCCAACGTACCGCCAACGTGCCTCCAACATACCGCCAACGTGCCTCCAACATGCTGCCAACGTGCTTCCAACGTACCGCCAAAGTGCTTCCAACATACCGCCAACGTGCTTCCAACTTGCTGCCAACGTGCTTCCAACGTGCTTCCAACATGCCAACAATGTGCTTCCAACGTGCTGCCAACGTGCCGCCAAAGTGCCGCAAACATGCTGCCAACGTGCCGACAATGTGCTTCCAACGTGCTGCCAATGTGCTTCCAACGTACCGCCAAGGTGCTTCAAACGTGCTGTCAACGTGCCGCCAACATGCTGCAAATGTGCTGCCAATGTACCGCCAACGTGCTGCCAACGTGCTTCCAACTTGCTGCCAACGTGCCGCCAACGTGCCGCAAACATGCTGCCAACGTGCCAACAATGTGCTTCCAATGTGCTGCCAATGTGCTTCCAACGTACCGCCAAGGTGCTTCCAATGCAGGGGTGGACTGACCATTTGGAAACTCGGGCACTGCCCGAGGGCCCGAGGTCAGTAGGGGGCCCCATGAGATGCCCCTGATACCTTTTTCATAGGCTTTTTTGACTTAGGGCAAGGACACAGGGGTCCCATGATCCCCTATTGCCCAGGGGCCCCATAAGTTCTCAGTCCGCCCCTGTTCCAATGTACCGCCAATGTGCTGCCAACATACCGCCACCATGCCGCCAATGTGCCATCACCCCCGCAATTGACATTTCAATGCTCCACTATTAGAATGAGAGCCGCCAATTACTGAACGCCGAACAGCTGCCACCAGACAGGACGCAAAACGCCGCAAAGTTTGCGCCCAAGAAAAAGGGAAGGCAGGCAAAAAAAAAAACGAATGGTGCAGGAAATCCGGAGGGGGGGCGGGGGGGTGCGAAATCCAGGTGGACGAGGCCAGCTGGGATTAGAAGAGGGGGGAGGAGGAGGATGGGGACCCTTCCAATGGCGGCCATCATATGTCTGTCATTAATCCGCAATGTTCCTTGTCAAACGGCGGCTGGAAATGGCGCGGCGGCGAGTCGGGAATTCCAAATGGCAGGCGGGTCACGGCGGGGAAGAGGCGTCCGACGCTCCACATCCATCTTCCTGGAGATATTAGGAGGTTCTGGTAATAAGTCTGTCAGGGATGATGTCCAATTACTGCGCCACGGCGAGATCGCTGTCATGACACGGGCCGCCGGACGCCATGATGGAGGGGGAGGGGAGGGGCTGGAGGCCGCAAAACGACGCCTGTGACAGGAAAACCTGCTTTATCTGCTTCTAGGATGAACTACCACCCCTCCCCCCACTATAACCCCCTACTGTACCCCAACCTGACCCATGTCCCCCTACTACAACCCCTCCCCCCACTATAACCCCCTACTGTACCCCAACCTGACCCATGTCCCCCTACTACACCCCTCCCCCCACTATAACCCCCTACTGTACCCCAATCTGACCCATGTCCCCCTACTACACCCCTCCCCCCACTATAATCCCCTACTGTACCCCAACCTGACCCATGTCCCCCTACTACACCCCTCCCCCCACTATAACCCCCTACTGTACCCCAACCTGACCCATGTCCCCCTACTACACCCCTCCCCCCACTATAACCCCCTACTGTACCCCAATCTGACCCATGTCCCCCTACTACACCCCTCCCCCCACTATAACCCCCTACTGTACCCCAACCTGACCCATGTCCCCCTACTACACCCCTCCCCCCACTATAACCCCCTACTGTACCCCAATCTGACCCATGTCCCCCTACTACACCTCTTCCCCCACTATAACCCCCTACTGTACCCCAAACTGACTCATGTCCCCCTACTGTACCCCAAACTGACCCATGTCCCCCTACTACACCCCTCCCCCCACTATAACCCCCTACTGTACCCCAATCTGACCCATGTCCCCCTACTACACCCCTCTCCCCCACTATAACCCCCTACTGTACCCCAACCTGACCCATGTCCCCCTATTACACCTCTTCCCCCACTATAACCCCCTACTGTACCCCAATCTGACCCATGTCCCCCTACTACACCCCTCCCCCACTAAAACCCCCTACTGTACCCCAACCTTACCCATGTCCCCCTACTACACCCCTCCCCCCACTATAACCCGCCACTGTACCCCAACCTGACCCATGTCCCCCTACTACACCCCTCCCCCCACTAAAACCCCCTACTGTACCCTAACCTTACCCATGTCCCCCTACTACACCCCTCCCCCCACTATAAGCCCCTACTGTACCCCAACCTGACCTATGTCCCCCTACTGCACCCCTCCCCCCCACTAAAACCCGCTACTAAACCCCAACACACTACTGCAGCCTATGTCTGGGGAATCTTCCTGTCATGTCGGATCCAAATCACATCCATGGAGGAGGCGGAGGAGGAGGAGGAGGCGACTTGGAGGCGACTTCCATTGAAGTCTATGGGCACAAGAAGGAGAGAAGTGGCCTGGAAGTCGCACCGGAACCTTCTCTGAAGTTGCAGCGACCTCTGCGGTGCTCATTAATACGGCTCTCATTGACTGACATGGGATGTCACAGGTCATGTGACTCGGGGGGGGGGGGTCTCACAAGTCGGATCCCAAGTCGCAGCCATGTGACCCGAGCCTTAGAGTTCTGTCCCACCCAAGACTTCAGAACCTTCGAGCTGCAGGTCCCGACCCGGAGCCACCGAACCCGGAGAAAACACAGAACACCTTCCCCGCTCACAGCGACTTGCTGCAACAATCCCATGT
>NW_028321155.1:0-48097 GCF_062004578.1 Staurois parvus
TCTTGGAAGCGGTCAACTGTTTTGAGATGTTTTTGGATCCCTGTCCTGCCTGGAATATCCAACCCCCTTTTGAGGTCCTTCACTCTCCATGGGAATTGAGTCTTCAGAACTTGTTGATTCGTAGTAGAAATTATTCCTCCCTCTACCCACTCAATATTTCTTCTACCGTTGCCGGCCTCACAGGGCCTGGGTCCACCCGCATGCTTGAAGGGGGGCCATCAGTAGCTTTACACGCCTACTTTTAAAGCCTTGATTTAAAGCTGCACCCGCCAAGTCGGTGAAGAAAAAAGTTGGGTCCTTGTGGCTTTACGTGAACACCTTTCCATGTTCAGGTTTTTCCAGTGCGCAATGCTGTTAAAACTGATCTCCAGACGAATGACTAAACGTATAGATGAAATAAACTGTATATATAGGAGCTGTATTTGTCCATCCAGTCCTGAGCTTTACACATCTCTGCCACATAGCACACCTATGCTTGGTAACACAGGATGATTGATCTTTCTCTGCTGCAGTTAGGTTACACCTAAAGGTCTTGTCCCCCTTCCCAGCCTGAGACTGGACAGTAAAAGAGAAGCGGCAAACTGATGTGCTCTCAGCATGTTCCTTATTAGCACATGAGCACTGCAGCAGCGTGTGCTGCCTCTCCCTCTCCAAGTCTAAGCTCTGCTGTACAGGAGCTGCAAGAGGCTGGTACCAGGTCAAATTGGCTTACTTACACTGCTTGTATTGGAGACCAGCTTCAATACGTATAACCAATAGACATCTCTCAAAGTTCATGGGTTTCCAGTGAAGGGTACTGTTAGTAGTATACAAAGACATTTTAGATACTTGTGCACTTCCAACCTTCTAGTGGCCATTTGGGGAGGACCCCTTTTTGTTCCAGAATGAATGTGCCCCTGTGCACAACATGGTTTGACCAGTTTGGTGGGGAGGAACTCGAGTGGCCTGCACAGAATCAAGACCTTGACCCTACTGAACACCTTTGGGGTGAGTTAGAACACCACTTGCGAGCCACATCTCATTTTTCCACACATTGGATGTGCCTGGTGAAAAAAAAAAAAGTTAATATCAAGAAAGACTCTTTTGTGTTCCAGAATGATTGTGCCCCTGTGCGCAACATGGTTTGACCAGTTTGGTGTGGAGGAGCTCAAGTGGCCTTCATCATCCTGAGCTCAACCCTACTGAAGACCTTTGGGATGAATTGGAATGCAAATGGGGAGCCAGGTCTTCTCATCCAACATCACTACCTGACCTCAACCATATTGAACACCGTTGGGAATCTGCTCTTCTTATCCAACATCAGGACCCAACCTAAACCCTACTGAACACCTTTGGGATCAGGTCTTCTCATCCAGCATCACTACCTGACCTCAACCATATTGAACACCGTTGGGAATCTGCTCTTTTTATCCAACATCAGGACCCAACCTAAACCCTACTGAAAACCTTTGGAATGTTGATTGCAACCCAAATCTTCTCTTAAAATTTCAATACCTGACCTCTATTGCACACCTTTGGATTAAATTTGAATACCCATGGTGAGCCAGGTCTTCTCATCCAGCATCAGTACCTGACCTCAACCCTACTTGAACACCACTTGCGAGACACATCTACTTTTCCACACACATTGGATTTGCAATAATGAGTGCCTGGTAAAAAAATAAATAAAAAATTCTTATCGAGGAAAGACCCTTTTCTGTTTCAGAATGATTGTGCCCGTGTTCATGATATGGTTTGACCAGTTTGGTGTAGAGGAGCTCAAGTGGCCTGCTTAGAGTCCTGGCCTCAACCCCACTGAAGAACTTTGAGATTAATTAAAATGCCAATGGCAAGCCAGGTCTTCTCATCCAACATCAGTACCTGATTTCAACTGTATTGGACACTGTTGTAAATCTACTGTGCTTATGCAACATCAGGGCCTAAGCTAAACACCTTTGTAATGAGTTAAAATGTTGATTGCAACCCATATCTTCTTGTCCAACATCAGTACCTGACCCTCAACCCTATTGCACACATTTGGGTTAAATTGGAATGCCAGTGGTGAACCAGGTCCTCTCATCCAGCATCAGTACCTGACCTCAACCCCATTGAACACCTTTTGGATGAGTTGAAATTTTGATTGCAACCTAGGTCTTCTATTCCAATGTCAGTATCTGGCCTCAACCCTATTGAACACCTTTTTGGATGAGTTGGGATGGTGATTGCAACCTAGGTCTTCTCATCCAGCGTCCGTACCTGGCCTCGACCCTATTGAACACCTTTTTGGATGAGTTGGGATGGTGATTGCAACCTAGGTCTTCTCATCCAGCGTCCGTACCTGGCCTCAACCCTATTGAACACCTTTTGGATGAGTTGGGATGGTGATTGCAACCTAGGTCTTCTCATCCAGCGTCTGGTACGGATGCTGGATGAGAAGACCTAGGTTGCAATCAACATTCCAACTCCAGGTACCTGGCCTCAACCCTATTGAACACCTTTTGGATGAGTTGGAATGTTGATTGCAACCTAGGTCTTCTTATCCAGCGTCCGTACCTGGCCTCAACCCTATTGAACACCTTTTGGATGAGTTGGAATGTTGATTGCAACCTAGGTCTTCTCATCCAACATCTGTACCTGACCTCGCAAATGGCAACAAATTCCCACAGACACCCTCAATTCTTTTGGAAAGCCTTCTGAGAGCAGTGGAGGATGTTATAGCAGCAGAAGTGGGCAAATCCATAATGGCCATGGTTTTGGAATGGGATGTCCAGCTGGCTCATATAGATTTGATGATCAGGGCTCCACTATTTTTATTGTATTTTTCTTTCTCTCTGCTGCCTTCATTACTGTTCGGTCCGCTCTTTTGTTATGTTGTGGTGAATTATTACCATCATTTTGTGTTGTATTACATGTGTGTCAGGCTGTTATTATGGGTGAAGGGCTATACTTGGTGGTCGATGAATTGAAAATACAGACTTATGCCAAACCATGCTTCCTACGTTAATATGCAGTTTGCCTTGCTATAAATGGTGTGTGATACGTGGTATAAATGGTGTGTGATACGTGGTATAAATGGTGTGTGATACGTGGTATAAATGGTGTGTGATACGTGGTATAAATGGTGTGTGTGATATGTGGCATCAGTGGTGTGTGTGATAAGTGGCATCAGTGGTGTGTGTGATAAGTGGCATCAGTGGTGTGTGTGATACGTGGCATCAGTGGTGTGTGTGATACGTGGCATCAGTAGTGTGTGATACGTGGTATACGAAGTAAATTGTGGCTCAGTATTGAATGCTAAATTAAAACTTTATACAATGATGACCCTCATTATTTATGGTGAAATGTAGTGGAGACCCCCTCTGTTGATTTCCATGTCATCTTTATAGGGGACTCTTCTAGAGTAAAGGACTTTGGCTGATTAAGGGTTCATTCAGACATGCAGCAGCCCTTGCCACTCATCTGAAAAGCACACTGCGGTGGATTGCTCTTCAGAGGGTGGTTAACAGGTATCTGGGAGGTGATAGGTCACCCCCTCACCACCTGTTTTTTTAACCCTCAAAAGGCTGAGCAACCACACCATGGTTACAGCAGGACCGGACCTAGCCTGTCTGATGTGGGGGTGCAGTACATAATGTCAGGGTGGCAGAGGATGGGGGATCAGTAAGGCAAAGGATGGGGGTCTCTGCGGGCAGGTCAGAGCATGGGGGTCTCTGCGGGCAGGTCAGAGGATGGGGGTCTCTGCGGGCAGGTCAGAGGATGGGGGGTCTCTGCGGGCAGGTCAGAGGATGGGGGGTCTCTGCGGGCAGGTCAGAGGATGGGGGGTCTCTGCGGGCAGGTCAGAGGACGGGGGGTCTCTGCGGGCAGGTAAGGGGGCGGGGGTCTCTGCGGGCCGGTCAGGGGACGGGGGGTCTCTGCGGGCAGGTCAGGGGACGGGGGGTCTCCCCACACAAGGCATAACTGAGATCAGTATAGAGTCAGTCAAGGGCAGTAAAGTTTCAAACTAGGGTGGTAAAATATCAGATTTGGGTGGTATATTGTTAGATTAGGGTAGTATATTGGCAGGTTAGGATTGGCTTTGGGGGGGTGACAGGCACAACTAAAATCTTGGGGTTTTAGCCCACCCCCTGCACCCCCCCCTAGATCCGGGTTACAGGTTGTTTGCAACCCAGCCCAATTCATCTGCACAGGTTGTATTTGGTGGGCAGTACTTTACAGTATTTCGACTTGATTTTAGCCTCTTGCAGTTCCTGTACAGCAGAGCTTAGACTTGGCGAGGGAGAAGCAGCGCAGGGTGCCAACTAGTTGTGCTGCAGTGCTCATATGCTAATTAGCACTCCCAATGTGAATTCTGGTGTGTTGCCAAGAAATGGTGCATGAACTCCAGGGCAGTGCAAGACTCTGCAATATACGAACACGCATTGCAGTGTGGTCTGCCGAAAAAATGGTGCATGCACTCCAGGGCAGTGCGAGACTCTGCAATATATGAAGGTGCATTGCAGTGTGGCGCCCCGGGAAAAAAAAACAGTGCATGTATCCTAGCGCAACACAGTAACGTGCATTGCATAGGGGCATGCTGCCAAAAAATGGTGCACGTGTTCCTGGGCAGCACAATGCAAGGCAGCACACTAACTTGCGTTGCAGTGTGGTGTGCTGCAAAAAAAATGGTGCATGCACTCCAGGGCAGTGCGAGACTCTGCAATATACTAACGCGCATTGCAGTGCGGTGTGCTGCCAAAAAATGGTACATGCACTCCAGGGCAGTGCGAGACTCTGCAATATATGAATGTGCATTGTAGTGTGGCGTGCCAGGAAAAAAAAACAGTGCATGCATCCCAGCGCAACACAGTAACGTGCATTGCATAGGGGCATGCTGCCAAAAAATGGTGCATGTGTTCCTGGGCAGTGTGAGACTCTGCAATATATGAACGCACATTGCAGTGTGGTGTGCTGCCAAAACATTTTGCATGCACTCCAGGGCAGTGCGAGACTCTGCAATATACTAACTTGCATTGCAGTGTGGTGTGCTGCTAAAAAATTTTTGCATGCATTCCAGGGCAGTGCAAGACTCTGCAATATACGAATGCACATTGCAGTGTGGTGTGCTGCCAAAAAATGGTGAATGCATTCCAGGACAGTGCGAGACTCTGCAATATATGAACGCGCATTGCAGTGTGGCGCGCCAGGAAAAAAAAACAGTCTATGTATCCCAGCGCAGCACACTAACCCTGCATTGCATAGGTGCTTGCTGCCAAAAAATGGTGCAAGTGTTCCTGGGCAGTTTGAAACTCTGCAATATATGAACGCACATTGCAGTGTGGTGTGCTGGCAAAAAGTTTTGCATGCACTGCAGGGCAGTGCAAGACTCTGCAATATACGAATGCACATTGCAGTGTGGTGTGCTGCCAAAAATGGTGAATGCACTCCAGGGCAGTGCAAGACTCTGCAATATACGAATGCACATTGCAGTGTGGTGTGCTGCCAAAAATGGTGAATGCACTCCAGGGCAGTGCAAGACTCTGCAATATACGAATGCACATTGCAGTGTGGTGTGCTGCCAAAAATGGTGAATGCACTCCAGGGCAGTGCAAGACTCTGCAATATACGAATGCACATTGTAGTGTGGTGTGCTGCCAAAAAATGGTGATTGCATTCCAGGGCAGTGCGAGACTCTGCAATATATGAACGGGCGTTGCAGTGTGGTGTGCTGCCAAAAAAATGTTGAATGCATTCCAGGGCAGTGCGAGACTCTGCAATAGATGAGTGAGCGTTGCAGTGTGGTGTGCTCCCAAAAAATGGTGCATGCACTCCAGGGCAGTGCGAGACTCTGCAATATATGAAAGCGCATTGCAGTGTGGCGTGCCAGGAAAAAAACAGTGCATGTATCCCAGTGCAACACAGTAACGTGCATTGCATAGGTGCATGATGCCAAAAAATGGTGCATGTGTTCCTGGGCAGCACACTGACTTGTATTGCAGTGTGGTGTGCTGCCAAAAAATGGTGCGTGCACTCCAGGGCAGTGCGAGACTCTGCAATATATGAACGCGCATTGCAGTATTCCGTGCCGGAAAAAAGCAGTGCATGCATCCCAGCACAACACAATAATGTACATTGCAGTGTGGTGTGCTGCCAAAAAATGGTGCAAGTATCCTAGTACAGCACAACTTTTGGCAGTACCCTACCATGAATTGCAGTGTGGTGGGTCCCAAAAAATGTAGCTTGTTACTGCACTGCTCCGCATGTGCATTGGGGTGCCATTCAGAATTCAGGACACTGCATCACACCAATGCATTTAATGTGCGCAGCGGTGAATTGCACATGTTCCTGCACCCCATAGTGTGGAGGAGCCCTAAATCACAATGTAATAAATGGTAATGTTTGCAGTATCTGAAGAACAACTAAAGTAGGACTTCTTTTTTTTATATTTAGTTTTTAGCTGCAGATGAACTTTTCGTTGCTGTAGAGTTTCGGGGGGGCTGTAAGTTCTGGCGCTGTACTGCAAGGGGGTCCCGAAACCATCAGCCTGACATTCCTGCGTCAAGTAATGAGGCGGTGGGTTACTGAGAACAATCAGCCCTCTAATTTGTTTGCCAGGAAAAATAAACATACAATGGGGGCGGGGGAGACGAACTATAGATCGAAGCAGGAAGTGCTCTTGGCTTCTGGGGCTTTTCGGGGGAAAAAAAAAATAGAAAAAAAGTATCCTGTCGCACACACAACCCCCTTATGGTGCCTCAGAGATGCAACAGGGGAATTTCGGAATTTTTAGCAAGCAGAATTTCTGACCACACAGAAAATCCGTTTGGCATAGCAGTCCTCCAAAAGTGCAAATTTACATTTTCTACAAGTCGATTGTTCTTCTCCAGAGTCCATGCAGCAGAAACCTTGGCCAATGTCCGTCGTCCGTGGTCAGACTTTCACGAACTGCTTTGTTACATTTTCAGGTTTGAAAGATCTGGTCTAAAGGATGTAAAAAGATCTGAGTATCTCCTGGCCTACTAACAAAGCAGAATAAAAGGTGGTCAGGATCCTTACATGTCTGCATGGACAATAAACCGACCCCTGAGGTTAGGAATGTGCTTCTACAGTATGAAGTGTTGTCCTCATTGAAATGTATCTTTGTGGCCAGATTATGTAGTGTGGTAAAACACTTTCAGAGGACTTCTACTGATGTTGTGGCCCATGGGAGGCATTTTATCCAACATACAGGACAATGGGCCATCAAAACAGGTTTCCATATTTAGAAGAACCTTTTTTGGAATGTTGGTACCCCATAGAGAAGGTTCCGTCACTTGGGACGGTCCATCACTCGGGACGGTCCATCACTTGCAGAGCTCCATCGCCACTAAAGGCCTTAGTGTGTTGTGACATTTCTTTTCATTTTTATCTTTGTGGCTGTATTATGTAGTGTGGTAAAACACTCTCAGAGGACTTCTACTGACGGCATGGCCCTAGGTGGCTCATGGGAGGCATTTTATCCAACATACAGAAGGACAATGGGCCATCAAATAAAGTCTCCATATTAAGAAGAGCCTTTTTTGGAATGTTGGTACCCCATAGAGAAGGTTCCGTCACATGGGACGGTCCATCTCATGGGACCCTCCATCACTCTGGACGCTCCATCATTCAGGACGCTCCATCACTTGCGGAGCTACATCGCCACTAAAGGCCTTAGTGTGTTGTGACATTTCTTCTCATTTTTATCTTTGTGGCTGTATTATGTAGTGTGGGAAAACACTCTCAGAGGACTTCTCCTGACGGCGTGGCCCATGGGAGGCATTTTATCCAACATACAGAAGGACAATGGGAGATCAAATAAAGTCTCCATATTAAGAAGAACCTTTTTTTTAAATGTTGGTACCCCATAGAGAATGTTCCATCACTTGGGACGGTCCGTCAGTCGGGACGGTCCGTCACATGGGACGCTACATCTCATGGGATGCTCCATCACTCCGGACGCTCCATCATTCAGGGCGCTCCATCATTCAGGGCGCTCCATCACTTGCGGAGCTACATCGCCACTAAAGGCCTTAGTGTGTTGTGACATTTCTTCTCATTTTTATCTTTGTGGCCGTATTATGTAGTGCGGTAAAACACTTTCAGAGGACTTCTGATGACATGGCCCTAGGTGACCCATGGGAGGCATTTTATCCAACATACAGAAGGACAATGGGCCATCAAATAAAGTCTCCATATTTTAGAAGAACCTTTTTTGGAATGTTGGTACCCCATAGAGAAGGTTCCATCACTTGGGATGGTCCATCATTTGGGACGCTCCATCACTTGGGACGGTCCTTCACTTGTGGAGCTACATCGCCACTAAAGGCCTTAGTGTGTTGTGACATTTCTTCTCATTTTTATCTTTGTGGCCGAAATATGTAGTGCGGTAAAACACTTTTTCAGAGGACTTCTACTGACGACGTGGTCTTGGGTGGCCCATGGGAGGCATTTTATCCAACATACAGAAGGACGATGGGCCATCAAATAAAGTTTCCATATTTAGAAAAACCTTTTTTGGAATGTTAGTACCCCATAGAGAAGGTTCCATCACTCGGGACGGTCCATCACTCGGGAGGGTCCATCACTCGGCACAGCCCGTCACTTGCGGAGCTCCATCGCCACTAAAGACTTCTACTGACGACGTGGTCCTAGGTGGCCCATGGGAGGCATTTTATCCAACATGAAGGATGATGGGACCTCAAATTAAGTCCCCATATTAAGAAGAACCTTTTTTGGAATGTTAGTACCCCATAGAGAAGGTTCCATCACTTGGGACGCTCCATCACTCGGGACGGTCCATCACTTTGGACCCTCCATCACCACTAAAGGCCTTAGTGTGTTGGTGACATTTCTTCTCATTGAGTGTCTATGGTTCCCAGCCTTTGGTCACTGCAGTACCCACCAATACTGAACAGCCATCTGCAGGAACGTGTGCATGGGAATATTGTGATTGACTCCATGGATGCTCCACTACTCTGGTTGCTCCATCACTTGGGACAAACCATCACTGTGGAGCCACTGAGAAAATCACAGAGGAACTGCAGCTTAACAGACTAGAGCAGTGGTTCTCAACCCTATTGAGACCCAGTACTGGCAAATCCTTCAAAAACCTTCATGCCCCCCCCCCCCAAAAAAATTTTGAAACAAAAAAGTATGGGAATGAAATTTGTGTATTGAAATGCTGAAAGGCTCTGGATGGAACTGTTACTATGGGGGGACCTGGAGGGGGTTGGGAGACTCTGCAGCAGACTTGATGGCCTCTAGGGCATGGGGTTTCTGGAGAGGCTGAGGTCTCTTCAGGTGGCTGGGGGTGTTCGCAGGAGCACTGTTGGGGCATTGAGGGAGGTTTGGGGGCACTGTGGGAAGCTGTTGGAGGGCATTATGGGGGGGGGGGTTTAAGGCTCTGCAATAGGCTGACTGAGGACTCTCGGGGAACTGCATTTGGTTTTGGGAGGTTGGGGTCACTATGGGAGCTGGGAGAAACTGTATTGGGTAAGGGCATCTGCAGATGGCCAAAGGTCCAAGAAGAGGGAAGCCGGTTGGTGGAAAACCACTGGAGGACTATTGGAAAGTTCTCACAATTTCATCTCCTTAAAGTGTAAGGATACCTTCCCAGTATACTCACCCAGTTTGCCCTCCCCAACCTTAAAGGGTAAGTCACAGAAAATGAAAAAGTGAATGAACCCCAAATACCCTACTCCCACCCCCCACACAGTCTGCGTTGCATGATGAAGCGTGTACGGGCAGCACTAGGGGTGTCCTTGGGGAGACTTCCAAATTTAGACATCCAAAGACATCCAGTATTGTGTGGACCTTGCCTTCCTTCATAGCTAGCCTGAGCCAGCAGCGTTTATTATAGTTTTGCATTTCTTCTCCGTTTTTTGTTTTAGATTAATTATTTGTTTAATTTTGTGGCATGTTTTGATTATTCGCAACATTCACTGTTGTATGTTCCAGTTCTAGACAAGAATTCTTTTGTTGCACGTTTTGATTTACTGACCAAAAGATGTGCAATTTTAGAATCGCCATCAGGTGGCGCTCTAATCCAAGTCTTTCATTTCCATAAATATTTATAAAAAATTATTTTTTTTTTTTTTTTTCAGCCTTGGCAGAACTGAGATCTACTTGCATAGCGTTTGCTAGCATTGAAGGCCCGTTTTACATTTGTGGGTTGCAGCCATGCACATAATTCTACAATGCACCGGCTCTATGTGTGGTGGGCTGCAGTGCCGTTCCTTGTGAATGGAACCCCATCGAACTGTACAGTTGAGCACAGCATGATGTGCAGTGTATTCGTTGTGGTGCATTGTGCTCTACCAACACATTTTTGGTATGCTGCATTGCCCTAAAAAAAAAAAAAAAAAAAAAAAAAAAAGGGGGGGGGGGTCATGGGCTTACGTATTTTTTTTTTTTTTTTCCTTTCCGTTGTGGTGCATTAGCAGCCCACGTATAACACGGCCTACGATAATGCATGTCATCACACATTAACGCATGTGCGTGAATGGAATGCAGCGGACTACTTGGGTGTGAATGGACCCTGAAAGTCCTTAATCCCCAATTTTTTTTTTTGTTCGGGTTAAAGTAGGGTTGGGGTTAGTGTTAGGGGTAAATTAAATAAATTAATATTTTTATTATTTATTTAAAAAAAATGTTTCATAATTTGTTGCTAGGTTTTTCAGCTTTTTCATCAGCTGTTTTTATTATTCCTTATTTTTTATTAATTTTTGTTTTTTTATTTTTTTTTTAGGGCTAGAGTAGGGTTGAGTATTAGTGTTAGGGGTTAATTAAATTATTTTTATTATTTATTAAAGAAAATGTTTCATAATTTTGTTGCTAGGTTTTTCAGATTTTACATCAGCTGTTTTTATTATTTGTTTTTTATTAATTTTGTTTTTTTTTTAGGGCTAGAGTAGGGTTGAGTATTAGTGTTAGGGGTTAATTAAATAAATTATTTGTATTATTATTTATTAAAGAAAATGTTTCATAATTTGTTGCTAGGTTTTTCAACTTTTTTGTTAGCTTTTCTTTATTCATTATGTTAATTTTTGTTTTTTTATTTATTTTTTTGTTAGGGTTAGAGTAGGGTTGGGGGGGGTTGGGTATTAGTGTTAAGGGTTAATTAAATTATTTTTGTTTATTAAAAAAAAGTTTCATTTTGTTGCTAGGTTTTTCGGCTTTTTCATCAGCTTTTCTTTTATTCTTTATTTTTTAAATTTTTGTTATTTTATTTTTTTGTTAGGGTTAGAGTAGGGTTGGGGAGGGGGGTATGGTGGTTGGGTATGAGTGCTGGGGGTTAATTCTATAAATTATTATTTTTATTATTATTTGTTAAAAAAATATATGCTTCGTTATTTGTTGCTAGGTTTTTCAGCTTTTTCATCGGCTTTTCTTTTTTATTCATTATTTCTTATTAATTTTTGTGTTTTAATTTTTTGTTAGGGTTACAGTGGGTTGGGGTTAGTGTTAGGGGTTAATTAATTAATTATTTTTATTTATTAAAAGCAAAAATTAATACATAATGTTTTTATTTATTTTTAAATAAATACATTTGGTATGCTGCATTGCCCTAAAAAAAAAAAAAAAAAAAAAAAAAAAGGGGGGGGGTGGTCATGGGCTTATGTATTTATTTTTTTTCCAATCTTTTTTTTTTTTTTCCTTTTTTTTTTAAAAAAAGTTTTATTAAAATCAATAAAACCCTAAACTCTAACAAAAAAACAAAAATGAATACAAAATAAAGGTTATTTATTTGTAATAAATAATACCAATAATAATAAATAATACTTTAATAAAATAAAACAAAAATGAACACATAATAAATGTTTTTATTTAGTTTTAATAAAATATAAGGTTTTTTATTTTTTGCGCTATAAATAAAAGACATAGAAATATAGCATATAATAACACAATAGAAAATATAATAGGTGATATTCTATATCGTATAATAGAAATACAAGATATATCAGAACTGAAATTTAATAGAATAGAAATATAATAAAATTATAATTTAAAATATTAATATAATAGATAATATACAGTATAATGTATACTAGAAATATATTATAAAAATAACCTAGAAATATATAATAGCTAATATAATATAAATATAATGTATAATAGAAATATAATATAATCAGAATTTACTTTCGCTAAAGACTAATACTATTGTTATGGCGGACCATTTATTATACTATATTTAGGGTCTTCCACGTGAATTCAGCCGATGAAAGGACTATTTTTAACATAGTAGGTGATGGTGAAAAGCTTATGTAGGGACTGAGAAATGCAGATAATTTGGGTGGCAGGGTGTGCTTTGACTACTAAAATAAAATAAAATAATTTTCGCCGCTGGACTTTAATTTCTTCTTTATTATTATTTTTTTTATCAAGGGACTTTTTTTAAATTTATTTATTATATATCATTTCTATGTCACGGGACTTTTTTTGAGATATCACATTATGTGTTACATTTATTAATTTATAATATAATTTTTTTTATTTTTTTTTTATTTTACTTATTTAATTTTTGTTACAGAGATAATGGTGAAGATATTGAATGATATATAATGTATGAGCGATCATTGGAGATTTATCACTAATGCTTTGATGATCACACTGCGAGGTGTATGCGCCGCTTGTAGTCATTAAATTGGGGTGATACTTTTATTTATTTATTTATTTTTTTAAATTAAATCCTGCTCCTCTGTATGGCAGACTGATGGGAAACCAAATAGAATAAAGGGGGCAAAACCAATTTTTTTTTTTTTTTTTTTCCTGCTTGGCATTTGTTTATCAGCACTTGGTCTAGACAAACCGAAAAAGTTATCTGAAGTCTTTTGAAACAAATGAGTGTTGCGTGGACACCATCCAATAGATTTCTCATCACTTACATTGTATCCTTCTACTAGTATTGCACACGGTTGTGTAATAATCTGATCAATCCCTCTAAGCGGTTCAAGTGCATGTAAAGCCAAAAATTTTTTTTTTTCCATTTTGGATGTAGTATGAAAGGATTGTGTCCTCAGTTGTGTTTTAATTTCACAACATCTCTTCCAATGTTGCAGACCTTTTGAGTCCAATTAACCTTTCATTTCATTTTTCTAAGCCCTGATAAAGAGGAAGGTTTCTTTTTTTTTTTTTTTTTTTTTTTTTTGTGTTTTTGTTTTTTTGTGTCTTTTTTTTGTCTTTTTTTTTGTGTCTTTTTTGTTTTTGTGTTTTTGTTTTTTGTTTTTTTTTACACTGTGGTCTTAAGGTCTCCAGGGTTCCTGAGCCTTTAAATGGTCTCTGTCTGGTTCAGTAGGAATCACAATCATGGGAAAGACTGCTGACCTGACACCATCATTGACACCCTCCATAAGGAGGGAAAGCCTCAAAAGGTCATTGCAGAAGAAGTTGGATGTTCCCAAAGTGCTGTATCAAAGCACATTAATAGAAAGTTATGTGGAAGGGAAAAGGTGTACAAGCAGCAAGGGATGACCGCAGCCTGGAGAGGATTGTCAGGAAAAGGCCATTCAAAAGTGTTGGGGACTTTCACAAGGAGTGGACTGAGGCTGGAGTCAGTGCATCAAGAGCCACCACACACAGACGGATCCTGGACATGGGCTTCAAATGTCGTATTCCTCTTGTCAAGCCGCTCCTGAACAACAAACAACGTCAGAAGCGTCTTACCTGGGCTAAAGAAAAACAGACCTGGTCTGTTGCTCAGTGGTCCAAAGTCCTCTTTTCTGATGAGAGCAACTTTTGCATCTCATTTGGAAACCAAGGACCCCGAGTATGGAGGAAGAATGGAGAGGCCCAAGGACCCAGAGTATGGAGGAAGAATGGAGAGGCCCAAGGACCCCGAGTATGGAGGAAGAATGGAGAGGCCCAAGGACCCCGAGTATGGAGGAGGAATGGAGAGGCACAAGGACCCCGAATATGGAGGAAGAATGGAGAGGCACAAGGACCCCAAGTATGGAGGAAGAATGGAGAGGCCCAAGGACCCGGAGTATGGAGGAAGAATGGAGAGGCCCAAGGACCCGGAGTATGGAGGAAGAATGGAGAGGCCCAAGGACCCGGAGTATGGAGGAAGAATGGAGAGGCCCAAGGACCCGGAGTATGGAGGAAGAATGGAGAGGCCCAAGGACCCCGAGTATGGAGGTAGAATGGAGAGGCACACACTACAAGATGCTTGAAGTCCAGTGTGAAGTTTCCACAGTCTGTGTTGATTTGGGGAGCCATGTCATCTGCTGGTGTTGGTCCTCTGTGCTTCATTAAGTCCAGGGTCAACGCAGCCGTCTACGAGGAGATTTTGGAGCACTTCATGCTTCCTTCCGCAGACGAGCTTTATGGGGATGCTGACTTCATTTTCCAGCAGGACTTGGCACCGCCCACACTGCCAAAAGCACCAAAACCTGGTTCAATGACCGTGGGATTACTGTGCTTGATTGGCCAGCAAACTCGCCTGACCTGAACCCCATAGAGAATCTATGGGGCATTGCCAAGAGAAAGATGAGAGACGTGAGACCGAACAATGCAGAAGAGTTGAAGGCCGCTATTGAAGCATCCTGGTCTTCCATAACACCTCAGCAGTGCCACAGGCTGATAGCTTCCATGCCACGCCGCATTGAGGCAGTAATTGCTGCAAAAGGGGCCCAAACCAAGTACTGAGTACATATGCAGCTTCTACTTTTCAGAGGTCCGATATTGTTCTATGTACAATCCGTGTTTTATTGATTGCATGGAATATTCTCATTTTCTGAGATTGTGGATTTGGGGTTTTCATGAGCTGTAAGCCATAACCATCACAATGATGACAAATCACGGCTTGAACTATCTTGCTTTGCATGGAATGAGTCTCATATATTCGTTTCACCTTTTAAGTTGCTGCACTGAAATAAATCAACTTTTGCACCATATTCTCATTTTTCGAGTTTCACCTGTATATACACTCCAATACCTAGTTCCAAGATGAGATTTATACTTTATTAATATATTAGGAATATATTTGTCAGGTGGGAGAAATAATATATAATAATGTGTGAACAAGAAAAGAAAATGGTCATAAATAATTCCAAATTTGTTTTCCTAAATGTAATTTTTATTTTTTTTCTTTCCACCTCTGACAGATTGAAGATGGCGGCAAAGCAGCGAAGAGTGAGAAGATGGAAGTGGGGGATGAACTGGTGAATATTAACGGTACTCCCTTATATGGATCACGTCAAGAAGCTTTAATCCTGATCAAAGGCTCCTACAAAATTCTCAAGATGATTGTCAGGAGGTAATTGAATTTCATTTTTGGTTTTAAGATCCCCAGTCTGAAGACTTGGAGGGGAGGGGGGGGGGAAGGTTGAAAAAGTTTGTCACTGTCGTCTGTTGTAGGATGTAACAAAGTTAAAACTGCGCTTTTTTTTCTGCTTTGATCAGTGTTGGTTAAAAAAAAGTGGTACTCTAAAAAAAAAAAAAAAAAAAAAAAAAAAAAATATATAAATTTTATTTTCTAATCTTTTATAATTTTACATAGTTACATACATAGTTAATCTGGCTGGAAAAAGACAAAATTCCATCCAGTTCAACCATTAAAAAAGAAAAAAAAAAGTTATTCTATACCCACAGTTGATCCAGAAGAAGGCAAAAATAAAACCCAGCAAAGCACGATCCAATTTGCACCTGCAGGGGAAAAAAATTCCTTCCTTTTGTCCTGTTTAAAATGACGCCAAAGTTATGGCACAAAGTTATTTTCACGTCAAATAAGGATTTTTTTTTTTTTTTTGAATGTAGAGCCTTTTTTAATGAAACTTTATTAAATTAAGTACAAAAAAAAAAACCTTTTTATGTAGGTGAAAATGAAAGCAAAAAAAAAAATCTGCAGGAAAATAATAGTTAAGGAGAGAAGGGGAGGTGATTTGGGGGTGATTGGGGTAAATGAAGGGTTAAATATGAACAAGTTTTATTAGGGCTCAGGCTCAGGAGCGCACTCAAGGACAGCCAAAACAAAGTAGCGTATGTTGTTGCCTGGAGCCACGGGTGCTCCATACAGCCGCCCATAGACAGGAATATTTGCAGGTAGCCGTACGTACTATGTGCTGCTACTTGCGTGACGGGTCTGTGCGCATGCGACCTAAGTTTCCAAGTGCAGCCTACAGCCACCGTTCATGTCTCAGCCGCTGTGCGCCGCACCAGGAATGCCTAGGCACCAACCTACACTAAATTGGTAGTGGTATTCAGCAGGATCGCCTATCTCGGTGTATCGCACTGTACTCCTTTTTTTTTTTTTTTTTTTTTTTTTCTCTTTTTTTTTTTCCTTTTTTATCCTCCCCCCTTCCCCCCCCCCCCCCCTTTTTTTTTCTTTTTTTCCCCCTTTTTTTCCCCCTTTTCTTTTCCTCCTTTTTTTCTTTTTTTTTTTCCTTTTTTATCCCCCTTTTCCCCCACTTTTTTCCCTTTTTTTCCATTTTTTCCCCCTTTTTTATCCCCCTTTCCCCCCTTTTTATCCCCTTTTTTTCCTCCTCCTCCCCCCCCCCCTTTTTTTCCTTTTTCCCCCCCTTTCCCCCCCCTTCCCCCCCCTTTCCCCCCCCCCCTTCCCCCCCCCCCTTTTTTCCCTTTTTTTTTTCCTTTCCCCCTTCTCCCCCCCCCTTTCTTTTTTTTTCCCCTTTTTTGATTACTTTAAATGAACTTTATTCAAATGCCACACACACCCTATTATTTTTAATTGGCTGCCACGTGGTTCAAGGTGTTGGTTTTCCTGGGATGAAAAAAGTATTGCACGGTGTCTGAATCACTGCTGGGAGGGGGAGCAGGATGAACTGAGCTGCTGAGTCACTGCTGGCAGGGGGTGCTGGGGGAACTGAGCTGCTGAGTCACTGCTGGGAGGAGGTGCAGGGGGAACTGAGCTGCTGAGTCATTGCTGGCAGGGGGAACTGAGCTTCTGAGTCACTGCTGGCAGGGGATGCAGGGGGAACTGAGCTGCTGAGTCATTGCTGGCAGGGGGAACTGAGCTGCTGAGTCACTGCTGGGAGGAGGTGCAGGGGGAACTTAGCTGCTGAGTCACTGCTGGAAGGAGGTGCAGGGGGAACTGAGCTGCTGAGTCATTGCTGGCAGGGGGAACTGAGCTGCTGAGTCACTGCTGGCAGGGGGTGCAGGGGGAACTGAGCTGCTGAGTCACTGCTGGGAGGGGGTGCAGGGGGAACTTAGCTGCTGAGTCACTGCTGGAAGGAGGTGCAGGGGGAACTGAGCTGCTGAGTCACTGCTGGGAGGGGGGAACTGAGCTTCTGAGTCACTGCTGGGAGGAGGTGCAGGGGGAACTGAGCTGCTGTGTTTTTTGCTGGGAGGGGGTGAAGGGTGAACTGAGCTGAGTCACTTCTGGGAGGGGGAGCAGGGTAAGCTGAGCTGCTGAATACCCTCTGGGAGGAGGTGCAGGGTGAATGGAGATGCCGAGTCACAGCTGAGAGAAGGGGCAGTGAAGCTGAGCTGTTGGGAGAGAGGGCATTTAAAGCTCATTGCTAAAAAAAATGAATGCAGGCATTGGATCAGCACGACTGCCAGAGAACGAGCATTTTCAGAAATAAAGGTGATGGAAGCGTACATTTAACCCCTTGGTGACCCAGCACAGTACATATACTGCGGCAGGGCAGCCGCTACAGGCACGGTGACATACTGGCACATCACTGCCGGTTTCTGGGTTTCTCGCGGTGATCGTCGACAGATTTCAGCCAATGACCCGCTGATCGGCTGTGTTGATCACAGCCTAGAGCCCTGTGTTGATAAACAACACAGGGCTCTGAACAGAGGGGGACGATCACTTTGTTTCTATTCCAAATTCCCCCCAAAAAAAGCTCTTTTTTACGAAAATGTTTTTTTAAAATAAATTTTGTTTTGGAAAGAGTGTTGCATGACAGCGCAATTACCAGTTAAAGTAGTCCAGTGCTGAATAGCAAACAAAAAATGGCCTGGTCATGAAGGGGGTAAAATCTTCTGGAGCTCAAGTGGTTAGTTGACTCTTAAATCGGGGGGCAGACAGGTCTGAGGTTAGTAGTTTGTGGGGACTAGAGGCCTCCCGTGGTCTTGTGCTTGTCCTTGGCACCCATGGGGTCCTGTAAACGGCTACCTAAGGAAATAAAATAATTGACTTTTAAGAAGCCGGGACTATAAAAAGACCTCCGGGCACTTCCTGCCTGCAATTTCCTCTATCTGGAATGCCATTAACACATGGAATTTATGGGGGGGGGGGGGGGGTGTTAAAGTCAAAACAAGGTCCGGAAGACCCAAAAAAATCTTCAGTAGAACTGCCTGTGGACTGGCTGAGAATGTACAGCAAAAGGCCCCCATGACTGTTATACCTCTGGGGGGTACAGAAGGTGCAAGAGCTTAAAGTGTAAAAGAAAAAAAAACCCCGGACCCTACATTCACTATAGTGGTCTCCCCGGACCCCGCATTCACTATATCTGGTCTCCCCGGACCCTGCATTCACTATATCTGGTCTCCCCGGACCCTGCATTCACTATATCTGGTCTCCCCGGACCCTGCATTCACTATATCTGGTCTCCCCGGACCCTGCATTCACTATATCTGGTCTCCCCGGACCCCGCATTCACTATATCCGCTCTTCCCGGACCCCGCATTCACTATATCCGGTCTCCCCGGACCCTGCATTCACTATATCTGGTCTCCCCGGACCCTGCATTCACTATATCTGGTCTCCCCGGACCCTGCATTCACTATATCTGATCTCCCCGGACCCTGCATTCACTATATCTGGTCTCCCCGGACCCTGCATTCACTATATCCGCTCTCCCCGGACCCCGCATTTACTATATCTGATCTCCCCGGACCCCGCATTCACTATATCCGGTCTCCCCGGACCCTGCATTCACTATATCCGCTTTCCCCGGACCCCGCATTCACTATATCCGCTCTCCCCGGACCCCGCATTCACTATATCCGGTCTCCCCGGACCCTGCATTCACTATATCCGCTTTCCCCGGACCCTGCATTCACTATATCCACTCTCCTCGGACCCCGCATTCACTATATCCGCTCTCCCCGGACCCCGCATTCACTATATCCGCTCTCCCCGGACCCCGCATTCACTATATCCGCTCTCCCCGGACCCCGCATTCACTATATCCGCTCTCCCCGGACCCCGCATTCACTATATCCGGTCTTTCCGGACTCCGCATTCACTATATCCGGTCTTTCCGGACTCCGCATTCACTATATCTGGTCTTTCCGGACCCCGCATTCACTATATCCGGTATCCCTGGACTCCGCATTCACTATATCCGGTCTCCCCGGACTCCGCATTCACTATATCCGGTCTCCCCGGACCCCGCATTCACTATATCCGGTATCCCCGGACTCCGCATTCACTATATCCGCTCTCCTCGGACCCTGCATTCACTATATCCAGTCTCCCCGGACTCCGCATTCACTATATCCAGTCTCCCCGGACTCCGCATTCACTATATCCGCTCTCCCCAGACCCTGCATTCACTATATCCGCTCTCCCCGGACCCCGCATTCACTATATCCGCTCTCCCCAGACTCCGCATTCACTATATCCGCTCTCCCCAGACCCCGCATTCACTATATCTGGTCTCCCCGGACCCCGCATTCACTATATCCGCTCTCCCCGGACCCCGCATTCACTATATCCGCTCTCCCCGGACCCTGCATTCACTATATATGGTCTCCCCGGACCCCGCATTCACTATATCCGCTCTCCCCGGACCCTGCATTCACTATATCCGCTCTCCCCGGACCCTGCATTCACTATATCCGCTTTCCCTGGACCCTGCATTCACTATATCCGCTCTCCCCGGACCCTGCATTCACATACAGCCGATTGCGGAGACCCCAGATCTTTCCATAAAGAGGACTTGTCACGGCCCATGCCGTCGTTCATCCCTTGTGATAGCAATAAAGTTAATAAAAATAAATAAAATAAAGATACAGTGTAAAAAAAAAAAAATAGTTTTGGTTAAAATAATAAAAGAAGAAAAAAATTGAAGGGCCCCCGTGCTTCTGCGCAACTCAAGTCCCGCCCACACATGTAAACGGTGATCGCACCACACATGTGAGGTATCGTTGTGAACGTCGGAGCGAGATCGAAAATTCCGGCACCAGATTTCCTTTGTAACTCTACACCAGTAACCTGGAAAAAAATTTAAAGCATCGCCTATGGAGATTTTTAAGCGCCGTCGTTTGGCGCCATTTCACAGGCATACGCAGTTTTAAAGCGTGACATGTTTGGTATCTATTTGCTCGGCATAATCATCATCTTTTTTTACATTTTACCAAAACATTAGTTATTATATTATGTTTGTGGGCAATAAAAAATTTTTCTTTTTTTTACATTTTTATAGATATAATTTTTGGGGGTTCTGAATAATTTTCTAGCAAAAAAAATTAGATTTTTCCATGTATGTAAGAAGCGTGGGAACTGGTGAGTGGTTAAGGGCTTGCAGTCTTTTTTTTTTTTTGGTGCAGGTTGTTGGTTTAATGTTTTAAGAATCGGTGACCTCGTCCAATCTGTGTGTATGGTAACTGATGTTCCACGCGATGATTTATAGCACATTGTACGTGGCACAGCCAGATGTGGTATTCTGGGGGCTTTTACAATGGCAGTCAGGGAAAAGTGAGACATTTGGTGGGTGGTCAGAGCTCAGTTGCCTGGTACAGTGGCAACCAGTGAAAAAGTGTGCTGTTGCTGTATAGGTCGTAGACCATGGTGTCAGTGGTGATCATTGTAGTGCCCCTGGTGTCAGTTGTGGTCAGTGTAGTGCCTCTGCTATTAGTGGTGGCCATTGTAGTGCCCTCGGTTTCAGTCGTGATCACTTTAGTGTCCCTGTTGTCAGTGATAAGTGTAGTGGACCTGGTGTCAGCCGTGGTCACTGTAGTGCCCTTGGTGTCAGCCGTGGTCACTGTAGTGCCCTTGGTGTCAGCCGTGGTCACTGTAGTGCCCTTGGTGTCAGCCGTGGGTACTGTAGTGCCCTTGGTGTGAGTCGCGATCACTGTAGTGCCCTTGGTGTCAGCCGAGGGTACTGTAGTGCCCTTGGTGTCAGCCGTGGGTACTGTAGTGCCCTTGGTGTCAGCCGTGGGTACTGTAGTGCCCTTGGTATCAGCCGTGGTCACTGTGGTGCCCCCGGTGCCGTGATGATCAATGTAGTGCCTCTGGTATTAGTGGTGGTCACTTTAGTGTCCCTGGTGTCAGTCGTAGTCAGTGTAGTGCCCCTGGTGTCAGTTGTGGTCACTGTAGTGCCCTTGGTGTCAGCCGTGGTCACTGTGGTGCCCCCGGTGTCAGCGGTGGTCAGTGTAGTGACACTGGTGTCAGTTGTAGTCAGTGTAGTGCCCCCGGGTGTCAGTGGTGGTTAGTGATGTGACCCTGGTGTCAGGGTGGTCAGTGTAGTGCCCCTGGTGTCAGTTGTAGTCAGTGTAGTGACCCTGGTGTCAGTGGTGGTCATTGTAGTACCCTTTGTTGTCACCGGCTACTCTACCTGCTGGTCGCCCAGTGCCGGGTCTTCCAGCGGTGACACCACTCCATCCTCAGTGATGATCAGTGGTGTCAGTGATGATCAGTGTAGTGCCTCTGGTATTAGTGGTGGCCATTGTAGTGCCCTTGGTTTCAGTCTTGGTCACTTTAGTGTCCCTGGTGTCAGTGGTCAGTGTCGTGCCCCTGGTCTCAGTTGTAGTCAGTGTAGTGCCCCTGGTGTCGGTTGTAGTCAGTGTAGTGCCCCTGGTGTCAGTTGTAGTCAGTGTAGTGCCCCTGGTGTCAGTTGTAGTCAGTGTAGTGCCCCTGGTGTCAGTTGTGGTCACTGTAGTGCCCTTGGTGTCAGCCGTGGTCACTGTGGTGCCCCCGGTGTCAGCGGTGGTCAGTGTAGTGCCCCTGGTGTCAGTTGTAGTCAGTGTAGTGACCCTGGTGTCAGTTGTAGTCAGTGTAGTGACCCTGGTGTCAGGGGTGGTCAGTGTAGTGCCCCTGGTGTCAGTTGTAGTCAGTGTAGTGACCCTGGTGTCAGTGGTGGTCATTGTAGTGACCCTGGTGTCAGTTGTAGTCAGTGTAGTGACCCTGGTGTCAGTTGTAGTCAGTGTAGTGACCCTGGTGTCAGTGGTGGTTAGTGTAGTGCCCCTGGTTTCAGTGGTGGTTAGTGTCGTGACCCTGGTGTCAGTTGTAGTCCATGTAGTGCCCCTGGTGTCAGTTGTAGTCAGTGTGGTGACCCTGGTGTCAGTGGTGGTCAGTGTGGTGACCCTGGTGTCAGTGGTGGTCAGTGGTGGTGACCCTGGTGTCAGTGGTGGTGACCCTGGTGTCAGTAGTGGTCAGTGTAGTGCCCCTGGTGTCAGTTGTAGTCAGTGTAGTGCCCCTGGTGTCAGTTGTAGTCAGTAATGTGACCCTGGTGTCAGTGGTGGTCAGTGTGGTGACCCTGGTGTCAGTGGTGGTGACCCTGGTGTCAGTAGTGGTCAGTGTAGTGCCCCTGGTGTCAGTTGTAGTCAGTGTAGTGCCCCTGGTGTCAGTTGTAGTCAGTAATGTGACCCTGGTGTCAGTTGTAGTCAGTGTGGTAACCCTGGTGTCAGCGGTGGTCATTGTAGTACCCTTTGTTGTCACCGGCTACTCTACCTGCTGGTCGCCCAGCGCCGGGTCTTCCAGCGGTGACACCACTCCATCCTCAGAACTATGCAGGCGGTGTCAGGTGGAGATGTCTCATTGACATTTTCCCACCAACAACTCCTGGAACCTGGGGAGCTGGGCCGGCCCCGACCTCCTTTCAGATACTTCACGAGTCAGATCTCTGTACCGACACTCCCAGCTTGCTCCGTGTTCAGCTGGGAATGGCGGACGTCCCGCCCACCTTCTCATCTCCAAAATATCAACTAAAAATTCCTATGAGGGGGAGGAGCTCATCATCCTGCTGCTGCTCCTTCACTGTCCAATCACTGGTGGGGGGCGGGGAGGTGACCTAGTTTATCAGCAGACCATAAAAGTCAGGTCACCAGGCCGGCTGTGCTGTGCGGCGGGGCTGTGTAAATCTCAGAACTGGATGGACAGAACTACAGATTTTTCAGATCTTGACTTCTTTTTAAAAAAAAATCCCCCAAATAGAAAACCCCCAAAAAGTGCGGAATCCTGGAGGTGTCAGAGTGCGTTACATTGTTCCCCAGGTTCTTCTCTCCTCCCAGCTCGCCCCATATAAATAAACATTGTATTGTGTGTAGCCCCCCCACACTTCCTGCCAGCCGGGATAATTGGCCGCAGAGGAGGGGGGGGGACAGAGGAATTCGCTGCCTCAAAATAATATACATGGAGAGGGGAAATAAACACAATGAATGGCTCACGCTCCTCGGCCGGCACGGAAATCCCCCAGGAGGGCACAGATGGGGTTAGCTGGGTACAGTGACACCACCTGACAGGTTGGGGGAGCCGGTGTCACCGCAGACTCTGGAGGTCAGTAGGAGATCGGTGAGCCTATAGGACGTCCTGGAATGCCGCCGGGGGTCCTACATCTGGAAATGAGGAGCCCACAGCACATTCAGGTAAAGAAGCAGAATTTCTGGCTTTCTGAAATCGCTAGAAGCTCTCCGTCTGATTGGCCCGGATGATTGTTCCACAATTCCATGTTCAGTTTCTGCGCCTTTACTTTAATATCGTTCATAATCATTAAAAAATATAGAGAGAGAGAGGGGGGGGGGAGAGGAGAGAGAGGGGGGGGGAGGAGAGGAGAGAGGGGGGGGGGGGGAGAGAGAGAGAGAGAGGGGGGGAGAGAAATTTTTTTGTATTTTTGTTTTTATTACTGTTCATTATTTTTTTTGTAACGCACTGCACAAATTTGGCGCTCTGCAGTATAACTCCTGTATAATAATAAGATTTCTATTTTTTTTATAATATATGATGTGCAAACCGTCGGTGCTGTATAAATCCTGTATGATAATAATAATAATAATTTTGTTTATTTTTTAATTATCTGTTTGTTCTTGCTTTTTTCTTTATACTTTAATATATGACTGGCAAACTGTTGGCGCTATATAAATCCTGTATAATAATAATAGTTTTGTTTATATTTTAATTATCTATTCTTGTATGTTTTTCTTCTTTTATTTTTTATTTATACTTTATTATAATATATAGTTTATTTTTTTAATTGTTTGTTGGTTTTTTCTTTTTTTGTATTAATTTTTATGTATTGACGGATTTGATTTTTATTTATTTGTACTTTATTATAATATATAGTCTTGTTTTTCTTTTTCTTCTTTTTTATCTGCTGTTGCGTATTTTATGTATGTATGTGTGTGTATGTATGTATGTGTATATATATATATATATATATATATATATATATATATATAAACATTGTGTATATATATATATAAAAAATTGTGTATATATGTGTGTATATATATATATATATATATATATATATATATATATATATATATATAGATAGATAGATAGATAGATAGATATGTGTGTGTGTGTATATATATATATATATATATATTTAAAAAAAATTATATATATATATAAATATATAATAAAAAAAATATATAATAAAAAAAAATATATATTTATATAATAAAAAAAAAATATATATATATTTATATAATATAAATAATTAAAAAGAATAAAAATAAACAAATCTGAACAGTATAATAGAGTATAAATAATAAGAAAAAAGAAGGAATAAACGAAACCACCAGAAAACAATAATTAAAAAAATACAAACCTATATAGTCTAATAAAGTATGAATAAATAACAAAGAAGAAAATAATAAAAATAAATACATTTTTATATATATATATATATATATATATATATATATATGTGTGTGTGTGTGTGTATTTATTTTAATTATTTTCTACTTTGTTATTTATTCATACTTTATTAGACTTTATAGGATTGTATTTTTTTAATCATTGTTTTCTGGTGGTTTCGTTTTTATTCTTTTTTTTTAATTATTATTTATACTCTATTATACTATTCAGATTTGTTTTGTTTTTATTCTTTTTAATTATTTATAATTTTATATATATATATATATATATATATATATATATATATATATATATATATATATTTTTATATATATATATATATATATATTCTCCTTTCTTTTATTATTTATTTATACTACATTATAATATATAGTTTTGTTGTCATTTTTTTTGTATTACTTTTTTTTTTCTTTATTATTTTCTTATTTTTATTCTTCTTTCTTTTATTGTTTTTTTATACTATAATATATAGTTTTTTGGTAATATTTTTTATGTATTATCTGGTTGTTCTTTTTTTTTTATTCTTTTTTTATTATTTTTATTCTTTATCATGATAAATAATTTTATTTATTTTTTTAATTATCTTTTTTTTTTTTAGTTTTTTTTTCCTTTATTTGAATCCTGTATTATTTGTACGTGTATGTTCTTGTATAGTAGAGTTATGGATGAGGGATCTGTCAGTAGCGCAGTTCTATGTGATAAAAGTGGAGGTAGCATGACATCTGTGTTTTCTCTCCGGGGTACACACGTGTGCAGTAATAATCAGGTGACACGTCTATTTATTCCCTCCCATAGAGATCTCCATACACAACGCCTTCATCTGCTTCTCTCTCCAGAAGGCCGGCACCATCTTTGTTCAGGCATCCTCCGGGGTCACCATCTACTTGCTGGGCTGACGGTTCAGCAGCACCTTGTTTTAGTTGGACCGGGCCGGGACATGGTACCGACACCTTCGCAGGGACAGGCCCTGGCTGGGTGTTTGCCCCCCCCCCCTGTTATGCTGCGCCTCTTTGGGACTTCTGGGCAGGAGGGATTCACTGTGACAGGCAGTGCAGTTTGTTGCTGCAGGGGGATATATTGTTGTGGCTGGTGGGGGTTATGGTTGCGGCTGGGGGGGTTATGGTTGCGGCTGGGGGGGTTATGGTTGCGGCTGGGGGGGTTATGGTTGCGGCTGGGGGGGGGGGTGTTATGCTTGCGGCCGGGGGGAGGTGTTATGGTTGCTGCCGGGGGAGAGGTGTTATGGTTGCGGCTGGGGGGGTTGTTATGGTTACGGCTGGGGGGTTGTTATGGTTACGGCCGGGGGGGGGTGTTATGGTTACGGCCGGGAGGGGTGTTATGGTTGCGGCCGGGGGGGTTGTTATGGTTGCGGCCGGGGGGGTTGTTATGGTTGCGGCCGGGGGGGTTGTTATGGTTACGGCCGGGGGGGTTGTTATGGTTACGGCCGGGGGGTTGTTATGGTTGCGGCCGGGGGGTTGTTATGGTTGCGGCCGGGGGAGGTGTTATGGTTGCGGCCGGGGGGGAGGTGTTATGGTTGCGGCGGGGGGGGGGGGGTTATAGTTGCGGCCGGGGGGGAGGTGTTATGGTTGCGGCCGGGGGGGGGGGTTATGGTTGCGGCCGGGGGGTGGAGGTGTTATGGTTGCGGCCGGGGGGGGGTTATGGTTGCGGCCGGGGGGTGGAGGTGTTATGGTTGCGGTCGGGGGGTGGAGGTGTTATGGTTGCGGTCGGGGTGGAGGTGTTATGGTTGCGGCCGGGGGGGGGGGTTATGGTTGCGGTCGGGGGGTGGAGGTGTTATGGTTATGGCCGGGGGGGTTGTTATGGTTACGGCCGGGGGGGTTGTTATGGTTGCGGTCGGGGGGGGGGGTGTTATGGTTGCGGCCGGGGGGGGGGTTTATGGTTGCGGCCAAGGGGGGGTGTTATGGTTGATTGCAGATGGAACTATTGCTGCTGCTGGGGAAATATATTCTCAGGAGGTGGGTAGGAGGCAGTGAGGAGGCTGACCCGGCTCCAGCTTTGTGAGCGTCAACTATTTTCAGTTTCAGTTTTCTAGACAACTGCTTAGAAGAACCCATGGTGCTGATTGTTGAGGCAAGGTCAGATGAGTCTGGGCATTTAAAACCTTTGAGATTGACATCACCTGGTCTTCCCAGACGATGATTGAGAACAATCCATGACACTGGCAGGTCCCAGCTTGGCAAAGGGGGCAGTGCATGCTATAAATTCTGCAGGGTGCCCAAACTTTTGCAGACGCCATTTTTTTTGTTTTCTGTTATTTTGAAAGTGTAAATGATGGAAATAAAATCTAACTTTTGTTGACATATTATAAGAATGTCTAATCTGTAATTTGATGCCTTTTGGAGATTTTTCCATCTATCCTTGGCTTCTTTATGCACATTAATACATATTTTTAGCTGGGGTGCCCAAACTTTCCATCCCCACTGTATGTATATATACTGTGTGTTGTGACGTCAGGAATGACTTTCTACCGGCATGAAGAGTTCCTGAAAAAGTTTCCCATTTCCTCGGGGACAACCGGGTTCACACCGATGCAGTGCGGCAGATCCATGTGATTCACACAGGAACCGCACCACACGCCTGTACAGATCCATGTGATTCACACAGGAACCGCACCACACGCCTGTACAGATCCATGTGATTCGCACAGGAACCGCACCGCACAGCTGTACAGATCACGTGATTCACACAGGAACCGCACGCCTGTACAGATCACAAGGGATTCGCACGGGAACCACACACCTGTACAGATCGCACATGATTCGCGCAGGAACCGCACTGCACGCCTGTACAGGTCACATGCAATTCGCGTGTGATTTGTGTGCGGTGCGATCGGAGCCACGGCATCCACACCAGGAAGATGCAGGACCCTAGAATTGGATCGCAGTGGTATTCAGACATGCGATCTGATTGTGTGTTTTTGCAAACCGTTTTCAGGGTGTTGTTAACATTCACACCCACATCGGTTCGCATGAATGGGGTGCGATTTGTGATGCGGTGCGGAAGTCGCACAGAACCCGCTGCAAATTGCACACCGCATCAGCGTGATCTCAGGCGAACTTTTCCATGATTGGGGCTCATTCACACCACATGCACCGGATTGCACACAACACCTAGACAAGGTCATTTGGCTGAAGAGCCCATTCACACTTTGATGTCCAGAGTCGCATGACAAGTCGCACCCCATGTTTCCCAATGAGTACCATTCATATCTGTGCGGCTTCTAGTTCCTGCACTACTTTGGTCCGACCGTCATGCGACTCGAGGGCCATAGACTTCAATGTAGACTTCCAAAGTCGCACCTGAATGATATACATGTGACTTTCTACAGCACAAAAAAAACACCCTTGGTCAAAGCTGAAGTCGCACTCATTCAAAGCCACATCAAATTGCACTGTAAAGTCAATGAAAATCGCACGACGCAAGTCGCACTCATCCAAAGACGCATCAAGTCACACTGTAAAGTCACAATGAAAATCGCACGACTTTGAAGTCAAACTGTAAAGTCACAATGAAAATCGCACGACGCAAGTCGCACTAATCCAAAGCCACATCAAGTCGCACTGTACAGTTCGACTTCAAAATCGTGCGATTTTCATTGTGACTTTACAGTGCAACTTGATGCGGCTTTGGATTAGTGCGACTTGCGTCGTGCGATTTTCATTGTGACTTTACAGTTCGACTAAAAAATCGTGCGATTTTCATTGTGACTTTAAAATCACAATGAAAATCGCACGACGCAAGTCGCACTCATCCAAAGCCGCACTCATCCAAAGCCGCATCAAGTCGCACTGTAAAGTCACAATGAAAATTGCACGATTTTGAAGTCGCACTCATCCAAAGCCGCATCAAGTCGCTCTGTAAAGTCAATGAAAATCGCGTGACTTTACAGTGCGGCTTTGGATGAGTGCGACTTCAAAATTGTGCGATTTTCATTGTGACTTTACAGTTCAACTAAAAAATCGTGCGATTTTCATTGTGACTTTAAAGTCACAATGAAAATCGCACGACTTTACAGTGCGGCTTTGGATGAGTGCAACTTGCGTCGTGCGATTTTCATTGTGACTTTACAGTTCGACTTCAAAATCGCACAACGCGAGTCGCACTCATCCAAAGCCGCATCAAGTCGCACTGTAAAGTCACAATGAAAATCGCATGATTTTGAAGTTGCACTCATCCAAAGCCGCATCAAGTCGCTCTGTAAACTCAATGAAAATCGCGTGACTTTACAGTGCGATTTTCATTGTGACTTTACAGTGCGATTTGATGCAGCTTTGGATGAGTGCGACTTGCATCATGCGATTTTTATTGTGACTTTACAGTGCGACTTCAAATTCGTGTGATTTTCATTGTGACTTGACAGTGTGGCTTTGGATGAGTGTGACTTCAAAGTCACAATGAAAATCTCATAAATTTGAAGTCGCACTGTAAAGTCACAATAAAAATCGCACGATGCAAGTCGCACTCATCCAAAGCCGCATGAAATCGCACTGTAAAGTCAATGAAAATCGCACGATTTTGAAGTCGCACTCATCCAAAGCCGCATCAAGTCGCTCTGTAAAGTCTTTCCTCCTTTTATTTCCTATCGCAGCATTTTGCGGCACGTCGCACCTCGCTGTAGTCAACGACGTGACATATCAATAAAGTTGAAAAGTAAACCGCGTGGGGCGTCGTCTCCGACCCTTTGCAGCGCTCGCTAAAAATCCGCGACTGTTTGACCTTCAATGCCGGTTCGCACTATAGAATCGCAGTCCAGATGTTTTTGATGCGTTCCGCTGCGTTTTGTTATGTGTTCCGATTAATTTTTCTCCCTTTGTCTTCCATTTAAATAGGGAAATGTGCGGTTTGCTGCGTTCCGGTGCATTTGTGATGCGTTTTACTGCGTTTCGGTACAGTTCAGTGCAGAAAATATGCCGCCTGTTCTACTTTTTTTTTTTTTTTCTGCATCCTGAACGCACTGTAACTGCGAGCGCTGATGTGAGTGATGACACCGACTTTCTGTGTGTTTTGAATGCAGGAAAAAAGCAACTGAAACGCGTGTAGAGTGAACCGGCCCGAGGCCGTGTTTGTAAGGCCAGGGTCACGCCAGTACGGTGCATTTTTCGCGTGTCACGTGTAGGGAAGCTCATTCGTTTCAAGGGAGTTCCTGAACCTTTTTGTAAAATTGCACCTCGTTGAAGCGCATGGTAGGGTGGCACCGTGGGGGTTGGGTGTGCGTTCGCTGATGTGTTGGGTTCCATTCAGAATGAAGGACACCCTCCATGCAGCTGCTAAAGAGCAATGCGCTCTGTGCTTGTTGGGAAAGAGCGCGCTTTTGCGCATGTACCTGACCTGGGCAGATGTGACCGGAGGATGAGTCAGAGGTAGAAGCGGTGCAGGTTGGGGTACAAGCTGGCATGCATTGTGCCTACATATTATACGGCATCGTAGGTTTATTTTTATTTTTTTTATTTTTTTGTTTTTTGTTTTTTTAGGTAATTTTTTAGTCTTATGGTTTTTGTTTTTATAGTTTTTTTTTTTTTTTGTTTTTTGTTTTTAAGTTTTAGTTTTGTAGGGTTTTTTGTTTTTTTTTTTTACATGTTTTTTGTTTTTAGTTTTTTTTTTTTTTTGCTTTTTTTAGTTGTTTTGGGTTTTTGTTAGTTTTTTTAACTATATAAATTTAAAATAAAAACAAACTCTATGCACAACAGTACGCTGCAACACACTACCGCACATTGTAGCTGCACCCTCACCGTGCGTCTGACCTCGGCGTAATTAGCAGCCCGTCACCTCCAGCATGCAACCTTTTTTGTTTGTTTTTTTTGTTTTTTTAGTTTAGTTTTTTTTGTTTTAGTTTTCTTGTTTTTGTTTTCTTTTTTAGTTTTTTTTTTTTACTTTATTTCAATTAAAAATAAAAACAAACTCTATGCACAACAGTACGTTGCAACACACTACCGCACGTTGTAGCTGCACCCTCACCATGCGTCTGACCTCGGCATAATTAACAGCCCGTCACCTCCAGCATACAACCTTTTTTGTTTTTTTAGTTTTGTTTTTTTTTGTTTTAGTTTTCTTTTTTTTGTTTTCTTTTTTAGTTTTTTTTTTACTTTATTTCAATTAAAAATAAAAACAAACTCTATGCACAACAGTACGTTGCAACACACTACCGCACGTTGTAGCTGCACCCTCAACGTGCGTCTGACCTCGGTGTAATTAGCCTGTCACCTCCAGAATACAACCTTTTTTGTTTTTTTTTTGTTTTTTTTTTAGTTTTTTTTTTAGTTTTTTTTTTTTAACGTTTCAATTCTATGCACAACTGCACGTTGCAACACACTACCACACGTTGTAGCTGCACCCTCACCATGCATCTGACCTCGGCATAATTAGCAGCCCGTCACCTCCAGCATACAACCTTTTTTGTTTTTTGTTTTAGTTTTGTTTTTTTTTGTTTTCTTGTTTTTGTTTTCTTTTTTGTTTTTTTTTTTACTTTATTTCAATTAAAAATAAAAACAAACTCTATGCACAACAGTACGTTGCAACACACTACCGCACGTTGTAGCTGCGCCCTCACCGTGCGTCTGACCTCGGCGTAATTAGCAGCCCGTCACCTCCAGCATACAACCTTTTTGTTTTTTTAGTTTTTGGGGGGTTTTTTTCCTTTTTGTTTTCTTTTAGTTTTTTGGGGGTTTTTTTTTTTAGTTTGTTGGGGGTTTTTTGTTTTTGTTTTTTTTTTTTTTTTTTTTTTTTTTTTTACCTTCTATTTCAATTTAAAATAAAAACAAACTATGGAAAACATCACCTTGCAACACACTACCGCGCGTTCCTCACCGTGCGTATGACCTCGGCGTAATTAGCAGCCCGTCACCTCCAGCATACAACGTTTTTGTTTTTTTAGTTTTTGGGGTTTTTTTTGTTTTAGTTTTTTTGCTTTTTGTTTTGGTTTTTTTTAGTTTTTTGGGGGTTTTTTTGGGGGGGGGTTTTTTGTTTTTTTGCGGTTCTTTTTTAGTTTTTTGGAGTTTTTGTTTTGTTTTGGTTTTTTTAGTTTTTTTTTTTTGGGGGGTTTTTTGTTTGTTTTTTTAACTTTATTTCAATTTAAAATAAAAACAAACTATGCACAACATCACGTTGCAACCCACTAGCGCACGTTCCTCACCGTGCGTCTGACCTCGGCGTAATTAGCAGCCCGTCACCTCCAGCGTACAACCTGCGTCTCGCTCAGCCTCTGTCTGTCCTTATCTTGGCTTCTCCTTTTGTTTCCTCTGCCTTTCCTGAAAGGTTGAGGAATGTCGGGGAGGGGTTCGCTCGCAGCGGTCGCAGTGCGTTCGGGGGACCCACCTTTTCTCCGAGGTCACATCTTCAGCATCCCTCTTTGTGCGGCCCGGCGCGCTCCTCGCTCTTCCTCTCTTCCCTCCCCGAAATCACTGGAAAAAATCCTCTCATTTTCCTCTTGTAAAAATTCTTGGGTTCCGTTCAGCCGCAGATGTCGCTCCGGCTCTTCACGGCGGCTGACGGCGAATTCCACGTCTGGTTGGGGATCGCTCGCCTCCCGGAGGGGGTCTGGTGGCTGCTGATCTGTCGCTGCGCGCTGGGTGAGTGGAGGAGCGCCTCTGTATCTGTAACCTTCGCCTTGCCGGGTCCAGCACCTGCTCCAGAGTGACCGTATATCCCATGACCATTTGTAACACGGACTGCGTGTGTGCCTTCACCTGGATTCATAGAACACGGCACATCTCTGATTGGATGTTTCCGAAGAAGACTCTGCTGTTTGCTTTTGTGGCTTTTTTTTTAATAATTACAATTATTGTATAATGAAGAGCAGATCCCATCCATTGCCCATCAACTGCTCACCTAAGCATGCCGCCGCTTATCCATGCAGATGCTGTTCCTTTAGACGTGTAGACTTTACCTGTTGATTTTTTTTTTTTTTTTTTTTTTTTTTTTTTTTATAGCTGGCTTTTGTTTTATTCTTCATATTTAAGAAGAACTCTGTTTCTGCTTGAGCTTTCTTGACCTTGATTTTTCTATCAATTGTTTGCCTGTTGCCTCTACGAAAATGCTGTTCCTTTTGATGTGTTGACTTTACCTGTTGATTTTTAATTTTTTACATTTTTTTTTTTTTTTTTTAATAGCTGGCTTTTGTTTTATTCTTCATATTTAAGAAGAATTCCATTTGAGCTTTTTTGACCCTCTATCCTGATACTATTTGCCTGTTACCTCCAAGTAGATGCTGTTCCTTTTGACGTGTTGACTTTACCTGTTGATTTTTTTTTAAATGTATTTATTTTTTTTTATAGCTGGATTTTTTTTTTTCTTTATTTTTAAGAAGAATTCTGTTTCTGTTTGTGCTTTTTTGACCCTCTATCTTGATACTATTGTTTGCCTGTTGCCTCTGAGAAAATGCTGTTCCTATTGACGTGTTGACTTTACCTGTTGATTTTTATTTATTTATTTTTTTTATAGCTGGCTTTTGTTTTATTGTGCATATTTAAGAATTATGTTTCTGCTTGAGCTTTCTTGACCTTACATCCCACCACTTGTCATTTTGCTATCCAATTGTTTGCCTGTTGCCTCTGAGAAAATGCTGTTCCTTTTGACATGTAGACTTTACCTGTTGATTTTTAATTTTTTTTTTTTTAAATAGCTAGCTTTTGTTTTATTTTTCATATTTAAGAAGAATTCTGTTTGAGCTTTTTTGACCCTCTATCCTGCTACTATTGTTTGCCTGTTGCCTCTGAGAAAATGCTGTTCCTTTTGATGTCTTGACTTTACCTGTTGATTTTTAATTTTTTTTTTTAATAGCTGGCTTTTGTTTTATTCTTTATATTTAAGAAGAATTCTGTTTGAGCTTTTTTGATCCTCTAACCTGATACTATTGTTTGCCTGTTGCCTACAAGCAAATGCTGTTCCTTTTGACGTCTTGACTTTACCTGTTTATTTATTTATTTATTTATTTTTTTATAGCTGGCTTTTGTTTTATCCTGCATATTTAAGAAGAATTCTGTTTCTGCTTGAGCTTTCTTGACCTTACATTCCACCACTTGTCATTTTTCTATCCAGTTGTTTGCCTGTTGCCTCTAAGAAAATGCTGTCCCTTTTGACGTGTAGACTTTACCTGTTTTTTTTTTTTTTTTTTTTCAAATCTGATTATCTGATCTGACTGGACTTTTGCTTGTAGAATTTTAAGTGCAAGTTGACGTCGGGCGTAATATCAGCTCTTTGCACCGCTGACCTGTTTGTTCATTGATATTTACTAGGAGGAATGTTTCGGTTGTGCGACCCCACTCATGGCACCTTGCCAAGCTGTCCGAAGTCCATCCCGATGTAGCAAGTATGCAGTATCCCACAGATGCCTTCAGCTTGTCCTGGCATTCTGGATGTGAAACTAGGTGGGTATGTGTTTGATGGGGACTTTGCAGATAAATATATTTGACTAATCTAATGAGTTCTAAAACAAAAAAAAACTTGAGTTCCTCCACACCAAAAACTAGTCAAATCATGTCTTTATGGAGCTGGCCACCATTTATTACACTAGTTTTTGGTGTGGAGGAACTCGAGTGACATCAGGACCTCACCTCAACCCTACTGAGCATTTTTTGGGATCAGGTCTTCTCATCCAACATCAGTACCTGTCCTAACAAATGTTCCCTTGGCAAAATGGGCACAAATTCTCACAAACACCCTCAAAAATCTGGTGGAAAGCCTTCCCAGAAGAGTGGTGGCCGTAAAGTGGGGCAACTCCATGTTAATAGCCATGGTTTGAAATGGGATATCTAGTAAGTCCAAATGGGCGTGATGGCAGTTGTTCACAAATGCCAGTTCCATAAAGACATGGTTTGACCAGTTTGGTGTGGAGGAACTGGAGTGGCCTTTAGAGCCCCGACCTCAACCCCGCTGGAATTCTTTAGGAGGAATTGGGACACAAATTGCAAGCCAAGTCTTCCCATACAACATCAGTACCTGACTTTAATCAATGGTGGCCAGCTCCATAAAAACATGGTTTGACCAGTTTGGCGTGGAGGAACTCGAGTGGCCTTTAGAGCCCCGACCTCAACCCTGCTGGACATCTTTAGGAGGAATTGTGACACAAATTGCAAGCCAAGTCTTCTCATACAGCATCAGTACCTGACTTTAATAAATGGTGGCCAACTCCATAAAGACATGATTTGACCAGTTTGGCGTGGAGGAACTGGAGTGGCCTTTAGAGCCCCGACCTCAACCCTGCTGGACGTCTTTAGGAGAAATTGGGACACAAATTGCAAGCCAAGTCTTCTCATACAGCATCAGTACCTGACTTTAATAAATGGTGGCCAGCTCTATAAAGACATGGTTTGACCAGTTTTTGGTGTGGAGGAACTCGAGTGACATCAGGACCTGACCTCAACCCTACTGAGCATTTTTTGGGATCAGGTCTTCTCATCCAACATCAGTACCTGACCTAACAAATGTTCCCTTGGCAAAATGGGCACAAATTCTCACAAACGCCCTTCAAAATCTGGTAGAAAGCCTTCCCAGAAGAGTGGTGGCCGTAAAGTGGGGCAACTCCATGTTAATAGCCATGGTTTGAAATGGGATATCTAGTAAGTCCAAATGGGCGTGATGGCAGGTGTCCACAAATGCCAGTTCCATAAAGACATGGTTTGACCAGTTTGGCGTGGAGGAACTGGAGTGGCCTTTAGAGCCCCGACCTCAACCCTGCTGGACGTCTTTAGGAGGAATTGGGACACAAATTGCAAGCCAAGTCTTCTCATACAGTATCAGTACCTGACTTTAATAAATGGTGACCAGCTCCATAAAGACATGATTTGACTAGTTTTTGGTGTGGAGGAACTCGAGTGACATCAGGACCTGACCTCAACCCTACTGAGCATTTTTTGGGATCAGGTCTTCTCATCCAACATCAGTACCTGACCTAACAAATGTTCCCTTGGCAAAATGGGCACAAATTCTCACAAACACCCTCCAAAATCTGGTGGAAAGCCTTCCCAGAAGAGTGGTGGCCGTAAAGTGGGGCAACTCCTTGTTAATAGCCATGGTTTGAAATGGGATATCTAGTAAGTCCAAATGGGCGTGATGGCAGGTATCCACAAATGTTTGGCTATGTAGGGTATCTATGGAGACTGTGCCGAAGAATGATTCTTTCCTTTTCAATTTATTAAAAATTCTCCTGTTTTTTTTGCACGTTGGCTAACGAATGTTATGGTTTATAAAGCCACCTAATGTTGTTTTCTCTTGCTTGCAGTGAACTTCCTATGCAGTGGAACCCTTTGTCGAGACACTGCAGCACAGACAAGAGCAGCTCCATTGGTAGCATGGAAAGTCTTGACCAGCCAGGACAAAATTATTATGAAGGAACACTTTCCCCTATTGACCCAGGAATGTACCAGAATAAAAGAGACTCTGCATATAGCTCATTTTCAGCAAGCTCCAACACTTCTGATTATACTGTGTCTGCTAGAACGGAAGAGTCTTCTCCAATTAACTGTGTGCTCAGGTCAACTAAGCAGGAAGATGGTCGATATCTCCAGACAGGACAAAGTGCTGTTGACCCTCAGGATGATGTGCCTAGCCAGAGATTAGGCGAGCATCCTCAAGCGCCTTCCTCATTCTGTTACGATTCCAACCATTTGGATATCATAAAATCACCACCACAACCACCTGTGCGAAGAGATAGCTTACGGGCCTCTAAAAATCAGTTGTGCAACAGTGAGAAAAGGAGAGCCTCCGCTCCCGGGGAAACCTTTTATATACCTGGAAAGTGGTCCAAAGACTTCCACCAACTGAACTCTAGCTGTGGCCAGTGTGCCAAAGATTTCTGTACTCTTCATCAAAAAGAGAACTTGTCTTCAGATCAGTATTACATGTTGAGCTCACAGGCCGATGGCGCTCTGCAAAACCAGCCTCCTGCTGGTGACACGGGGGGAAAAAATAATTGCACTGAACCAAGAAAGAGATGCTCTGCCAATGATGGGGACGTTAAAAGTAACGAGGTTGTTGCCTCTTACACGGTTCAAAAAATCAGGGAGACGTTGCTTAAAAATTCATCTTGTGACCTTCACAAGCCTGAACATAATCGTTCTTCTCAAAGAGAAGGCTCCAGCGTGCAGACTGTTTTTAGGAATGATGCAAACATAGCTCCATCAAACTACTGTTACGACGCGGACCATTGCAATGGAGAAGATGAAATGGATAAAAAGTGCAATCGTAGTAATTTTGAAGGCGTTCAGGCTGCTGCAAATCAAAACACAGAAATCAATAACTGTGACCTAAAAGCACACCATGGACGTTCGTTTGATAGGTCAGATGGTGACCCAAAAGGAGCTCCAACTTTCCAACCGAGTGATTCAACAGGAGGACCAAGATCACCCTGCCTTACCAAGCCAGTTCTGGAATCCGAGAGTAGGCAAGAAGAAAATGCAGTTCCAACCAAAAAATCTGGCCCGTCACGTCATCGCTCAGCACAGATGCGAAGAAGAAGCGACCGATTTGCCACCAACTTGAGAAATGAGATACAGAATCGAAAGGCTCAACTGCAAAAGAGCAAGGGCTCTTCGATTCTTCTTTGTGGCGAGCCTGTTGAAGAAAGAGAAGAGCCAGTTGACTCTCAGCCTCGACCAGCTCCTCCACCTCCACCACCTAAAAACAAAGCACGTTTACTGGAAATCAAAAAAGCCAATGCTGAACTATTCAGTCATTCTGATGGTTCAAGTCAAGAAAGACCTGAAAGTCATGAGCTCGAAAAAAATAAAGCCTATAACTGTGTGAGGGAAGGTATAAATACCCCAACAAAGGAAACGGTTCCCGAGGATGAAGAAGTGTGTGTTGCCTTCAGAAATAAAGCCTCCAATGACTGGTGGAAGAGTAGCTCCTCATGTGCTCCTCACCAAGAGTCAACAATCTATGAGGAAAGTTATGTAGGCAATCAAAAGGCGATTGAACATTCGTTTGATCACTCCAGTAGAACTATACAGCAGCCGTCAAATATGTCTCTCAAATCTGACACCGATGAGTGGAGGACAACTCCATCTAGTAAGCCTACCAGCCCAGATGTATGGGAAAGAGAAAAGGGAAATCTCATTGATGGTTCAAAATGCAACGAAGAACCCAGGGATTCACCGAACCAAGAGACAAATAATTTTAATAAATTATGGAGGACAAACTCGAGTCAGAATATATCTCACAACGAACCACCAGATGAAGCTTTTACAAAAACCAGTCTGGATGATGCAAACTATTTTAAGAATCACAACTCTTTTGGTACTCGTGCTAATGCAAACAGTACACATCTTGGTAAAGACCATCACGGTGGAGAGAGGTGTGCTGGTGACCAGAGAAAGGTGAATCGTGTAGAGGATGTAGGTCAAGAGCAGAAGGCTCGTGAACTAAGGCTTCGCGAGTTGGAAAAAACAGATGTTAAATCGTGCAAGACCTCTCATCAACCTTCTGGTTTTGAAGATCAGGTATCACACCATAAACCTCACGGCGGCAGATGGACATTGTCTCCAGATCGCAAACCTCAGCCTCATTCTCATTTCGTGAAAGGCAGCCCTCCAGAAGTCGTTGACATGAATGTGGAAGAGGTGGTTCCCCCCATCACTCGCGTGACGGAGACCAGTGTCCTCATGCCGTTTGCGGATCGAAGGAGGTTTTTCGAAGATAGTAGCAAGGGCCCTCCACCGCCCCACATCTCCATGCACATGAAAGCAAATAAAAATAACTTTTGCTCAAGTCTTTCTGACTATTCTTACCCTCAGACTGTGGCTCCAGATGTAAGAAGGCATTCTGTGGATCATACGTGTCATTCTTTATCTCCTGGTAGACAAGAGAGCAGTTTGTCATGTTCCGAGTACTGTATGAATCATGCAATGGAACCACCGCTATGTTGCAATCCAAATGGTCATTTAGCAGACTACCTGCATTCTGTGTCCTGCGGATATCGATCGTGCATGTTCTGCTCCAATGACGTGTGTCCGGCTTTGCTTAAAAGAAATATATCGATGACCCATCACAGTTGTCACTGCCAACACCACCATCACCACCATCATCAGTGGACAAGATGTAATGAATGTTTGTGTCCTACCCAACACCCCTCCTTGGAGGAATCCACAACCATGCACAGTGACCCATGGCACCTAAGGCAATCCATGCTACAGGTGAGAAATTTGCTATGATGTGGGCAACTATTGTTAGGAAAACGTTTTAAGTGCATGTCCAGCCAGAAACTTTTTTTTTTTTTTACGTTGGCTATGGTGGAAGGAGCAGAAACCCTGTTGGGTTCTTACCACCTTCTGGGGCTCTCGTAAAGACATTTCCCTTTGCTTAAAGCTGAATACTAGCTAAACCGCTAAATGCACAGATCAAATACATATAAGGGGTCTGTGTTATCTGCCAAAGGACTTGTATTTCGGTCCATCTAGTCCTGAGCTCACCTAGACAGTGAGTCCTGACTGGCAACCTGATCACACAGTGGGGAAAATAATTATTTGATCCCCTGCAGATTTTGTAAGGTTGCCTGCTTCGAAAAGAAATGAAGGGTCTATAATTTTGATCATAGGTGTCTTTTAAATGAGACCGAATATCAACCAAAACTTCAAAAACACACGATGCAAATGTTATAAATGGAGTTGCAGTTCAGTGAGTAAAATAAGTATTTGATCCCCAAGCAAAACATGACTTGGAACTTGGTGGAGAAACTCTTGTTGGCAAGCACAGAGGTAAGAGGTTTCTTGTAGTTGGTTTCCAGGTTTGCCCAGATCTCAGGACGGATTTTGGATCTCCTCTAAATATTTAAGGTTTCTTGGCCGTCACTTGGCAACTCAAAGTTTCAGCTCCCTCCTATAAATTTTCTATAGGATTAAGGTCTGAAGACTGGCTAGGCCCTCCATGACCTTAAGGTTTCTTCTTGAGCCACTCCTTTTTTGCCTTGGTAGTATGTTTTGGGTCATTGTCATGCTGGAAGACCCATCCATGACCCATCTTTAGTGTGGGAAGAAGGTTCTCATCCAAGATTTTACAATACATTGTCCCATCTATTGGCCCCCTCAATGCGGCAAGGTCAGCCTGTACCTTTAGCAGAGAAACAGCCCCAAAGCATAATGTTTCCACCTCCGCGCTTGACTGTAGGGATGGTGTTCTTGGGGTCATAATCCGCATTTTTTTTCCTCCAAACACGGCGAGTTGAGTTAATGCCAAAGAGCTCAATTTTGGTCTCATTTGACCACAGCACTTTCTCCCAATCCTTCTTTGAATCATTTAGATGTTCATTGGCAAACTTCAGACGGGCCTGTACATGTGCATTCTTGGGGTGGGGAACCTTGCTGGTGCTGCAGGATTTCAATCCATGGCGGTGTATTGTGTTACCAATGGTTTGTTTGGTGACTGTGGTCCCAACTGCCTTGAGATCATTCACAAGCTCCTCCCGTGTAGTTCTGGGCTGATCCCTCAGTTTCCTCTTGATCCTCCTTTCCCCATGAGGCAAAATCCTGCATGGAGCTCCAGACCGAGGGCGATCGATGGTTACTTTGTATTTCTTCCATTCACGAATAATCGCTCCAACAGTTGTCTCCTTCTCACCAAGCTTCTTGCTGATGGTCTTGTAGCCCATTCCAGCCTTGTGTAGGTCTACAATCTTGTCCCTGATGTCCTTTGACAGCTCTTTGGTCTTGCCCATGGTGGTGAGGTTTGAATAGAAGAGAGATTCTATGGACAGGTGTCTTTTGTACAAATAACGAGTTGTCGTTAGGAGCACCACCTTAACACCCTCCCGCCCGGCCTATAGCAGATTGATGGCTGGGCGGGACACTCGCCCTTGTAACAGCTGTCAAAAGCAGCTGTGCACGCAGCCGCGTGATCTGCCACCGGCTGTGTTTATGAGACACAGCCAATGACATACCACTACATCGGCCCGTTACCAGTGCTATGTGACCGCTGTGACCAATCACAGCAGATAACATGTCGATTGTATACAATGGATGGCTTCCTATCATGCCATTCATTGTATACAATTGTATTGTTAGCTGTGATTGATCAAAGCAGTCACATGGTACAGATAGGGCCATTCACAGCCCATCTGTATCATGTGATCAGCTTTGCCCAATCACAGCTAATCACAACAAAAGACTGAATGAATCAGTTTCATTCAGTAACAATTATTGCAAATATCAATGATATACATTGGTATTCGCAATCATAATGTGTAAAAAAAAAAAATTGTGGTCACTTGCCCAGAGTAGTTAAATGTTACTATGGTAACATTGTATTGCTTTGGTCACAGTGTGGTGAAAAAAAAAAAAAATAGTAAAAAAAAGAAAAAATTATGTAATAAAAAAAAAAAAATAGAAAAATTTGAAGAAAAAAAAATTAAAATTGAATTGTAATTTTTTTTTACATACTGTCACCAGTGTCCCTGATCACCCCCACACCAGTTATATAATCATGCTGTACTGGTGACAATATGTAAAAAAAAAAAATCTTTTGTTACAATTTGTTTTAAAAAGTAGAAACATTTTTTTTACTACTTTTTAAAAAAAATTGTAACAAAAGATTACAGCCTCCAAAAAACTCACTGAATACCTTGGATTGTCTATTTTCCAAAAATGGGTAATTTGGGGGGTATTTGTACTATGCTGGCATTTTCGAGAAATAAGATTGGCCGTCAGTACTTTGATCAATGGTCAGACATATATATATATTAATATTATATATATATATATATATATATATATATATATATATATATATATATATATATATAAATTATATATATATATATATATATATATATATATATATATATATATATAAATTATATATATATATATATATATATATATATAAATAATATATATAAATAATATATATATATATAAATAATATATATATATATATATATATATATCCTGGTTTGTGGTCTCTATAACGTTCCTACAGATTAAATAATGTACACCAATTTGGGGTATTTTCACCAAAGAAATGTAGCAGAATATATTTTGACCGAAATTTATGAAGAAATTTTATTTTGCAAATCACCGAGTTTTTTTTATTTTTTTGCTAAACAAAAAAAAAACTTTAAAAAAAACAAATTCTTAATTTTTGTAATAAAATTTTGCAAATAAATTTTATAACAAAAATTAAGAAAAATTGTTTTTTTTTAAAAAAAGTTTCAGGTTTTTTTTTTTTTTGGTTTAGCAAAAAAATAAAAAAACTCGGTGATTAAATACCACCAAAAGTAAGCTCTATTTGTGTGAAAAAAAAATGATAAATTTGTTTTATGGGTACAGTGTTGCATGACCGCTCGATTGTCATTCAAAGTGTGACAACACTGAAAGCTGAAAATTGGCCTGGACAGGAAGGGGGGTGAAAGTGCCCGGTATGGAAGGGGTTAAATTGACAGTTCTGATCTGTGTACCACATGAGCGCATAGCCGGTTTGTGGGAGCCAGAATCGTTGTTGGTTGGTAGGGGATCAAATACTTATTTTACTCACTGAACTGCAACTCAACTTCTAACATTTGTATCTCTTGTTTTTTCTGGATTTTTGGGTATTACTCTGTCTCTATCATTTAAAAGAGACCTATGATAAAAAATGATACACCCTTCATTTCTTTGTAAACATACAAAATCTGCAGGGGATCAAATAATTATTTTCCCCCACTGTACAGGTTGTCCCTCCGCTAACCTGCAACGGGACAGTGAACATCAAGAAGCTTATATCTGTCCTCTGCTCTCTTCTCCTATCAGCATGGCTTTTGTTTGCACATGAGCACTAGTTTTTTTAGTCCAGCAAGTTTTTGGTTGGACATATGCAGGCCATAGATGGGTCTGAAAATAAAATCGGCCGATTTTCGGATCGTTAGTGGGTTAATTGTTCGGCTGTTTTTCGCAGATTTTTTTTGGCAGATTTTTTTTATCGATTAAGTTGGAAAAAGATCGGCCGATTTTGCCGATTGCCCAATTTTCGTGGCAATTATGGGCAAATCGGCCGATCTTTTTACCGATAAAAAAAAATCTGCGCATGAGCAGTGACCCGCAAGATGCTAGACAAAAAGAAGAAGAAGAAGAAGAGGATGAAGAAGAAGAAGAGGATGAAGAAGAGGATGAAGAAGAAGAAGAGGATGAAGAAGAAGAGGAGGATGAAGAAGAAGAAGAGGATGAAGAAGAAGAAGAGGATGAAGAAGAAGAAGAGGATGAAGAAGAAGAAGAGGATGAAGAAGAAGAAGAGGATGAAGAGGAAGAGGAGGATGAAGAGGAAGAGGAGGATGAAGAGGAAGAGGAGGATGAAGAGGAAGATGAAGAAGAAGAGGAGGATGATGATGAAGAGGAGGAAGATGAAGAAGAGGATGAAGAAGAGGAAGAAGAAGGAAGAGGAGGATGAAGAAGATGAAGAAGAAGAGGATGAAGAAGAAGAATTCCAGTCCGGCAAAAAGTGTCTCTGCAGAGAGCTCCGCTATTTCTTTGACAGTGCTTTCACATTTATAGCGGTTGCAACAATGTATCTATTTGTTTCCAAATAAAAACATCTGTATCCGAAATGGATACAAATAGATACATTGTTGCAACCGCTATAAATGTGAAAGCACTGTCAAAGAAATAGCGGAGCTCTCTGCAGGGACACTTTTTGCCGGCTGTAGACGGGATGAAAATCGGCCGATTTTTTTTTTTTACCATTCCTGGTAACGCCAGCCGCTTGAACGACCAATTTTTTGTTTTTTTAAAGAAAAATCGTCTGGTTTTCTCCCCATCTATGGCCTGCAATACACTTTAATATTCTCAGAAACTGTTTAATTAAACTCTAACTAGACAGCGTTTCGTTTTCAAACGCACTGTGCGTCATAATCAAACGGCACGCTTTCCCCCCCCCCATAATATACTATTTGGACCTCCCATCCTTTTTCAGCCGCTTCCTTTCTCCATAGATTTACTTCAGTGATGCTTACACATCGGAACCAGTTTCATGACAATGGTGGACCAAGTCTGGTTCACTCAGAATCTCGTCCACTTCTGCATGGAAACCAATCAGCTTCCAGGTTTTATTGCTAAAGCTTTAATTGAACAAGCTGGGGTTAGAAGTTGATTGGCTCCCATGCACAGGTGCACCAGATTCTGAGTGAACCAACTTTCGTAAGGCCGGCCATACACGGGTCGATTTCCGAACGATTTTTCGTTCGAAAATCGGACCTAAGAATAATCGACCGGTTTTCGCTGTTAGTGGGGAAATGGCACCGGCCGATTTTCGTGGTTCCTCCCCATTTCGTTTATCGGGAATGTTGGAAAATTTGTGAAAAGCAACCGATTTTCATTGGCGGCACCATCGGATTACAGAACGAACAATGTTTTCGATTGAAAAATCGTTCGGAATTCGACCCATGCATGGCCTGATGAAATCTCCCCCATTGTGTCTGCATGCTTGTAGTCTTCCTCAGGGGGCAAGTGTGTGGGGCACACTATGGAGGCAGTTGCCACCCTTGCAACAGGGAGTGCCTGAACAAGGATCTGCATGGCGGGATCACCAGGGATTCTGTTAATGAAAGCTGCAGATTTAAAAAGATTGAAAGCCACTTTTGAAATGAAAACGACATGTTAAAGTGTTACTAAACCCCCAACAGTACAATCAGTCTGTAGATGCAGTAAAGCATGCTTGTGATACTCACTGTGGAACCTAAGGGGTTAATGCTCTGCATTGTGTTAAAAAAAAAAAAAAAGGCTTTTTGATCCTGTCTTCCCTGATTCTCCCCTTCAACTGTCCCCAATACATCTGCTGATAAAACAGCACCTGCACCTTGGGGGCAAGCTGCACATGCTCAGTTTATATTTACTAAAATAACTGCATTTCCATGTTGTGTGTACTGTGGGAGAGCGGATATAGTGAATGCGGGGTCCGGGAAGAGCGGATATAGTGAATGCGGGGTCCGGGGAGAGCGGATATAGTGAATGCAGGGTCCGGGGAGAGCGGATATAGTGAATGCGGGGTCCGGGGAGAGCGGATATAGTGAATGCAGGGTCCGGGGAGAGCGGATATAGTGAATGCAGGGTCCGGGGAGAGCGGATATAGGGAATGCGGGGTCCGGGGAGAGCGGCTATAGTGAATGCGGGGTCCGGGGAGACCGGATATAGTGAATGCGGGGTCCGGGGAGAGCGGATATAGTGAATGCGGGGTCCGGGGAGACCAGATATAGTGAATGCGGGGTCCGGGGAGACCAGATATAGTGAATGTGGGGTCCGGGGAGACAGGATACAGTGAATGCGGGGTCCGGGGAGAGCGGATATAGTGAATGCGGGGTCCGGGGAGAGCGGATATAGTGAATGCGGGGTCCGGGGGAGAGCGGATATAGTGAATGCGGGGTCCGGGGAGACCGGATATAGTGAATGCGGGGTCCAGGGAGAGCGGATATAGTGAATGCAGGGTCCGGGGAGACCAGATATAGTGAATGCGGGGTCCGGGGAGACCGGATATAGTGAATGCGGGGTCCGGGGAGAGAGGATATAGTGAATGCGGGGTCCGGGGAGAGAGGATATAGGGAACGCGGGGTCCGGGGGGAGAGGATATAGGGAACGCGGGGTCTGGGGAGAGAGGATATAGGGAAGGCAGGGTCCGGGGTTTAGTAACATTTTAAACTGCAATATAATTCTAAGTCACTCAAATATTTAGAAAGATTTGCTGCTAAAGTATTCATCTGCAATATTTTAATGTTTTTATATATATATTTTATTGTTATTATATTCAGGAAAATACAGCAATATGGCCACTAGATGGAACCGAGGATCAGTATTTATTTGCCACGATCTTCAGCTCCATCTAGTGGCCGTAATGCAGTATTTTCCTGAAACCACTCTATTTTTATACAAATGCATAATATTTGACATGTAGAGGAAATAAAACATTCCATTTTGCAACATTCACACAGAACGAATGTATTAACAATGTTACTACTTGTGCTAGGTTGCTGTGCTTTTTTTTTTTTTTTAAATTCAATACACCCCCATGACAGTTGGTGTGGTGCCCCTACTACTTTACTATTACACTTGGACTTCTCTCAGGGCCTCCTGTTATTGGGGGTGCTCTGGTATATGTGAGCCTCATTGAAGAGTGCGGAGTATTATTAATGGGGGAGATCTAGAGCCTCTTATACATGTACCAGCAGTAAAAACCTGTCAGAGGTCCTAACCCCCTTCAAATTTTATTCCAAATAAAAGGGGGGAAAAAAAATGCAAGTTGCTTACACTGTAGTTTCCAGCCGCATTCAGTGTTGGTGGATGTAGACATTGGCAGACGCCAGAGGTGGAGTCCTGTACAAGGAGGCCATGCTACTTCCACCCAACAATCAAGGCTTGGAATGTAGACGTTCAGAGCCGTCTTCCGTGTTTACAATTCGGGAAGGGTCTCGCACATAGCCGTTGCCAATCTCTGTTTTGGCTCACGCTCTCTTTTATTCTTTCCCCGTCCCGTGGAATGTTGGTCGCAGGAAGTATCGCTGAAAGAATGGAACCAGCAACTGAAGATCAACAGGAAGTGCAGCCAGTCTGTGAGGTGAGATGCTCGTTTCCTTAGGGGGGGGGGGGATAGGTCATAAGAAATGCCAATGCATGTCTGTCTGGGGAACGGTCTGGGCTGATTGCCCTTTAGGGAATTTATATTGATGCGTGAAATGAAACCATACATGTAAGTACTTGGTAATACAGTACAGCAGAGCTCAGACTGGGAAAAGTACAACAGCGCAAAAAGCCAATCAGTTGTGCTTCGGAGCAAGGAATATGCTGATAGGAGGAGAGAGCAGGGTGACAGATGAACTCTTTTAATCTGCTGATTCTATACAGTCTAGTAACAGGCTGGGGGGGGGGGGAGGCGTAGAGAGATTATCCCTCAGCCTTTCTCAACCAGGGTTCCTCCAGTGGTTGCTAGGGTTTCAGTATTTGCAAAGCTTGCTAGATGCCTCCATTCCATAGGAGTGCGCACAGGGTGTGCCAGATGTGCCTGGGCACGCCCTAATCACCCCGTATGCATGACTGTTATTGTGAATATAAGAACTAGTGAGCGCGCTAGAATAAAAGCAGCTAATGCACAATGGGAGACCAAAAATACCGAATAAATAGTAATGTAAGCAGGGGTGCAGCGCTAAGAACTCAGTAAATATAAAATGTCTCCAATAAATAGTCTCCACACTCCTCTTATAAGCAGAGCCGCTCAGTGGGCGATCTTTCCTCATCTCCTCATTGGTACACAGAGCAATAATCGTAACGTAAAATGTCTCCAATAAATAGTTCATAAATAAAAAGTTCACAAATAAAATATGTAAAAGACAGTTCATAAAGTGACTCTTGTGCTCCTGTTATTTCTGGAACCGGTGTCCGTGCAGTGATAAAGTAAGTAATGCAAACTCACCTGATGCGCATATAAAATGCCCCTTTAAATCAGTATTCCAGATGTCATCAGTAATGGATCAGGAACTAGGTGGGCTTCCCTCTAAGGGATGGTGGGTCAGCAGACAGGATCCGTATGGGCTTTATGTACGATCCACGTCTGCCAGAGTTCCCTTTAAGGGGTTAAACTGGTACTGCTCCCTGGGTGGTAATTCCTTCTATGGATACAGGGGTCCGTCCTGAGGCAGTTAGATCTGAGAATTGAAGACTCCCCCCCAGGGGGTTAAAACAGAGGTACGCCCCTAGTGTAGTCGGGTTTAAAGGATTTTAATAAGGCGTTTTCGGGTTGTTTAATTTCATGACTAAGTGACAGATCGGCATGGATGTCACTCCACTTCCTCAAACTCAATCTTTCCAAACCTGAGCTCTTAGTCTTCCCCCCAGCCCCTGCCCCCCCCCCCCCCCATCTCCAACCTCCGCCCCATCTCCAACCTCCGCCACGTCTCCAAGATACGACCGTTCCTAACCTCGGAAACCACTAAGCAACTTATTCACTCCCTTGTTATATCTCGCCTTGACTATTGTAACTCCCTCCTCATTGGCCGATCTCATCGCAGGCTATCCCCTCTTCAGTCTATCATGAATGCTGCTGCCAGACTCATCCACCTTACTAACCATTCTGTGTCCTTCACCCCTCTCTGCCAATCCCTCCACTGGCCTCCCCTCAGTGTCCTCCATCCCTCTCTGCCGGTCCCTCCACTGGCCTCCATTCAGTGTCTTCCACCCCTCTCTGCCAATCCCTCCACTGGCCTCCACTCAGTATCCTCCATCCCTCTCTGCCAATCTCTCCACTGGCCTCCACTCAGTATCCTCCATCCCTCTCTGCCAATCTCTCCACTGGCCTCCACTCAGTGTCCTCCACCCCTCTCTGCCAATCCCTCTACTGACCTCCACTCAGTGTCCTCCACCCCTCTCTGCCAATCCCTCCACTGGCCTCCACTCAGTGTCCTCCACCCCTCTCTGCCAATCCCTTCACTGGCCTCCC
>NW_028321157.1:0-2500 GCF_062004578.1 Staurois parvus
GCTACACCTGCGCAGGACGGCAGGGGAGGAGCCGCTACACCTGCGCAGGACGGCAGGGGAGGAGCCGCTACACCTGCGCAGGACGGCAGGGGAGGAGCCGCTACACCTGCGCAGGACGGCAGGGGAGGAGCCGCTACACCTGCGCAGGACGGCAGGGGAGGAGCCGCTACACCTGCGCAGGACGGCAGGGGAGGAGCCGCTACACCTGCGCAGGACGGCAGGGGAGGAGCCGCTACACCTGCGCAGGACGGCAGGGGAGGAGCCGCTACACCTGCGCAGGACGGCAGGGGAGGAGCCGCTACACCTGCGCAGGACGGCAGGGGAGGAGCCGCTACACCTGCGCAGGACGGCAGGGGAGGAGCCGCTACACCTGCTCAGGACGGCAGGGGAGGAGCAGGTACACCTGCTCAGGACGGCAGGGGAGGAGCCGGTACACCTGCGCAGGACGGCAGGGGAGGAGCCGGTACACCTGCGCAGGACGGCAGGGGAGGAGCCGGTACACCTGCGCAGGACGGCAGGGGAGGAGCCGGTACACCTGTGCAGGACGGCAGGGGAGGAGCCGGTACACCTGTGCAGGACGGCAGGGGAGGAGCCGGTACACCTGTGCAGGACGGCAGGGGAGGAGCTGGTACACCTGTGCATGACGGTATGAGGTCAGGATAGGGATGACTGCACTGGAGAATCGGCGCCCCCTCCTGCAGCTGGAGGTCTGGACGAAAACCCGTCTATGCGGCGATTTCTGAAACGCATCGCGTCGGCGGATTCCCGTTGCCGTGTGATTGTAGAAGAAAACAAATGGCTCTGTCCCTGTGTGCCGATTTCTCACGTCGAAGACAAATTCAGACAAATGGAGTTATCAGATCCTATCTGCGAGCGCGGGAATGACTTAGTCTGGTGCGATCAGACGGCGGCGAGCTCGGGGAGCGGAAAAACTCTGAAGAGACCGAGCGCTAATCTCACAAACATACCATTGTGCTGCATGTACAGCGAGGGGCTCAGCAACAAGCGGAATCAGCCCGGTTCAGCAGGCTTTTCACAGTGCCTACCACTCATGTTCCAGTGCGCATTTACACAGGGCAGAGCCACGGCCTTTTTTAAAAAAGTGACAGTCAGTGGGCGGTCTTCTGTACTGGGCGGAGCCGAGGCAAACACGGCATTCAACCTCCTAGAGGGTGGATCCACGACAAGACTTTCATGTGACTTGAGGGCCATAGACTTCAATGTAAACCCTCCAAAGTCACATGACAAGTCGCACCCCATGTTTCCCAATGAGTACCATTCATATCTCCGCGACTTCAAATCACAGCGACTTGAAGGTACTTCATTTGCACTACTTTGGTTTGACTTTCATGCGACTTGAGGGCCATAGACTTCAATGTAAACCCTGCAAAGTCGATTGAAAGTAGTTCCTGAATGATGCACATGTGTGTGATTTTGTGCAGCACAATCATCCTTGGTCAAAGCCAAAGTCGCAACAACGTCGTACTCACCCAAAGTCTCATCAAAGTTTGCATCAAAGTCACAATGAAAATCACGCAATTTTGAAGTCGCACAAGGGTGAATGTTGCCTTAATCCCACTGGCACCGAGCATCAGTGAAGCAGCGCTGAACAAAAAGTGAACATTGTACCCAAAACTGCTACGCTTCCCCCCACAACATGCTATTATTATACAGGATTTATATTATTATTATACAGGATTTATATTATTATTATACAGGATTTATATTATTATTATACAGGATTTATGGCGCCAACAGTTTGCTCAGCGCTACAATATAACGATTTTACACTTTAGTACCAAAAAAGTTGCAGCAATTTTGAGATACACAAAATATATGTTGCCATTTTAACTATTACTAAAAATTGTTATTAAAATAATAATACACCTGCCTGGAGTTTGCATGTTCTCCCTGTGCGGGTTTCCTCCGGGTACTCCGGTTTCCTCCCACACTCCAAAGACATGCTGGTAGGTTAATTGGCTCCTGTCTAAATTGTCCCTAGTATGTGTAGGTATGAATGTGAGTTAAAGACCTTAGATTGTACGCTCCTCGGGGGCGGGGACTGATGTGAATGTACAATATATATGTAAAGTGCTGTGTAAATTGACGGCGCTATACAAGTACCTGAAATAAATAAATACATGTTTAATAATTTTTTAAAAAATGAATTTTTCTCTTTTTTTTTTTAACTACTTCTGACACAAAATATATGTTGCCCTTTTTAATTAATAAAATAATAATTAATATAAAACGTACTATATTTATTTTTTACACTTTTTTTTTAATCTCTCTGGCGCCAAGCAATAATAATTCCTGAAGCATATTACAGCACAAGAGATAAGGTGAGCGTTGCTTCCCCCACCCCCTCCCAACAAGTCGCCATTATTCTCCACTTAGGTCCGAAACAGAAGTTGCAGCAATTTTAAGGTATACAGAATATATATTTTAATTAAATATTATAACTTTCATTACTAAAACAATAATAATAATACACACTAAT
>NW_028321158.1:0-13771 GCF_062004578.1 Staurois parvus
AAGAGGACCCGTCTCCCTGGTTGGGGCATGGGGGGGGATAAGAGGACCCGTCTCCCTGGTTGGGGGTATGGGGGGGGATAAGAGGACCTGTCTCCACGGTTGGGGGTATGGGGGGATAAGAGGACCTGTCTCCCTGGTTGGGGTATGGGGGGGGGATAAGAGGACCCGTCTCCCTGGTTGGGGTATGGGGGGGGGATAAGAGGACCCGTCTCCCTGGTTGGGGTATGGGGGGGGATAAGAGGACCCGTCTCCCTGGTTGGGGTATGGGGGGGGGATAAGAGGACCTGTCTCCCTGGTTGGGGTATGGGGGGGGGATAAGAGGACCTGTCTCCCTGGTTGGGGTATGGGGGGGGATAAGAGGACCTGTCTCCCTGGTTGGGGTATGGGGGGGGGATAAGAGGACCCGTCTCCCTGGTTGGGGGTATGGGGGGAATAAGAGGACCCGTCTCCCTGGTTGGGGGTATGGGGGGGGATAAGAGGACCCGTCTCCCTGGTTGGGGTATGGGGGGGATAAGAGGACCTGTCTCCCTGGTCTCTGTGGTCATCTCTGGGACTCCCAGACGGAATTCTATGACTCTGGGGTCACAATGGGAAGTGATGGAGGTCACACTACAGATACAATGTATCTATTATTCCCATATGTTGTACACAGTTCCCCTCCCCCGGCCGGCCCGGGACAACAGGCGAGAAGGGGAAGTGAGACCTGGGGGGACCCCGGTGGGAGTTTCATGTCACATGGCTACAAAACCTCCATGACAGGACAGTCACTTGACTCTCAATACGTCTCAGAGGGGAGGCCGCAGGATGGCATGCTGGCACTTGTAGTTCTTCACAGAAGAATTGCTGTCGGCCTTTTTCCAGGAGATACAGCAAAACGTTTGGCATAAAACGCAGAGATTCGGGTTCCAAGTAGCAGAGTTCAGTCGCAGAGGAGTGTTTGCCGAAAATGTATCTGAACTGAGGAACAGAACATATATAATGCAGCGCCCGGCCCAAATGAAATGTAAATCACATAAATACATATCAGGGGAAGCAGCGGCCTCTCCGCAGAGCTCCAGCATGCCTCTTGCTGTGTCCCACCTCCGCAGTCACCCGGGGCTGACATTTACAGATTGTACCCCAACTGAACTTTCAGGTTAAATCAACTAAATACATTTTGGGGGAAGCAGCGGTCTCTCCGCAGAGGTCTCCTGCCGTGTCAGACTTCTAGAACTCCAATCATTGGGGGGCTGGAGAGTTACTGACTTAACCCCAATTTAACTGAAATCAGCAAAAGTCTGCAAAGTCTTCTCTTTAGTTTTCTGAGTATAAAAGCCAGTCCCCGGCCAGCATTCTGCGGAGGGGGAGCCTCGCTCTCTGTGTGGAAGCAGCGGTCTCTCTGCAGAGGTACAGCTATCACTTCTGAGTATAAAAGCCAGTCCCCGGCCAGCATGCTGCGGAGGGGAAGCCTCGCTCTCTGTGTGGAAGCAGCGGTCTCTCTGCAGAGGTACAGCTATCACTTCTGAGTATAAAAGCCAGTCCCCGGCCAGCATGCTGCGGAGGGGGAGCCTCGCTCTCTGTGGAAGCAGCGGTCTCTCTGCAGAGGTACAGCTATCACTTCTGAGTATAAAAGCCAGTCCCCGGCCAGCATGCTGCGGAGGGGGAGCCTCGCTCTCTGTGGGGAAGCAGCGGTCTCTCTGCAGAGGTACAGCTATCACTTCTGAGTATAAAAGCCAGTCCCCGGCCAGCATGCTGCGGAGGGGAAGCCTCGCTCTCTGTGTGGAAGCAGCGGTCTCTCTGCAGAGGTACAGCTATCACTTCTGAGTATAAAAGCCAGTCCCCGGCCAGCATTCTGCAGAGGGGGAACCTCGCTCTCTGTGTGGAAGCAGCGGTCTCTCTGCAGAGGTACAGCTATCACTTCTGAGTATAAAAGCCAGTCCCCGGCCAGCATGCTGCGGAGGGGGAGCCTCGCTCTCTGTGGGGAAGCAGCGGTCTCTCTGCAGAGGTACAGCTATCACTTCTGAGTATAAAAGCCAGTCCCCGGCCAGCATGCTGCGGAGGGGGAGCCTCGCTCTCTGTGGGGAAGCAGCGGTCTCTCTGCAGAGGTACAGCTATCACTTCTCCATTAACACAACTCCTTGGACAGCGCTGGCTCTGACTCATTAGGGGGGCATGCTAGACCTCTGCAGAGAGACCACTGCTTCCACGCAGAGAGCAAGGGTCCTTCCCCGCAGCCTGCTGGCCAGGGGACCGGCTTCCCTACTCAGGCTGTGGCTGCTTTCTAAAGGAAATGAGATGTACTGCAGGCCATACGTGGTTCAAATTCCAAACAATTTTTCTTCCAAAAATCAAAACGTTCGTTCTGTAATCCGATGGCGCCACCAATGATTTCGAAAATCGGTCATTTTTCACAAATTTTCCAACATGCCCGATAAACGAAAAGGGGAGGAACCACGAAAATCGTCCGATGCCATCGCCCCACTAACAGAGCGAAAAAAGCGTTTGGAATTTGAACCATGTCTGGCCGGCAGAAGACTTTGCACTTTGGAATGTATTTAGCTGGAAATTCGATTGGGGGTCAGTTAGTGAATCGCGTGCTGCCTGCTGATTGGAGAGCTATAGGTGTGACTTGCTGGGGGGGGGGGGTGTCGGACCTCTGCAAGGAGACCACTGCTTCCACACACAGCGAGGGCCCAGCAGCACGCTGGCAGGGGAGAGGCTTCTCCACTCAGGCTGTGGCTGCTTTAGATTGGGAACAACCTGTAAAGCTTTGCAGTGCGGCTCCGGAGACGCTTCTTATTGATTATATATTGATTATTGATGATCATTGATGTGACACATAGATATTTGTATCAGGAGCTGTAGGAGGATGTGAAGGATGCCCCCCCCCCCCGGAGGTCTGGGCCCCCATGGTATTCATATGGAGATGCAGTCATTGGTGTCACATCCTGGGTTGCTGGGTGACACCTCCGAGAGGAGACACTGTCCTCCATCCTGGGATGTGGTCACCTCGGTGTGTGGGCCTCATTTCCTCGTTATCACCTTATCTGTATAAATATTGTGTACTGCGCTACAGCCACAGGCAGCCTCACCCGTCCGAGGACGACCCTTCCCGGAATCCTGACCCCATACATGGAGAGTTCCTGTGTAGTCAATGGACCGGCGTTGGGGGGGGGGGGAGGGGCGTTGTCTTCACTGGTGACAACTTTTCCAGATGAGACAATTGGAAGCGGCGTTCTATCCACATATATGTATGTATATATGTACATATGTAACCATCACACACGGGAGGGCCTCCGGACACATGTAAACCGCTCGGCATCCGCAGTTCTTTTTAATGTTTTCAGAAACGTGTCCAAATCTCCCCGAAACTATTTCCTGAAAGCCGAGGCCCTGCAGAACAAAATGGCGGCTGCTGCTAATTTATGTCAGGCCACATTTGTGCCGCTGCTCATGAAATGTAGATATTCTGGAGAGAGAACACCGAAACGCATTTATCGCACAGAAACGTCATATATTGCCCAATCGGGTTGCATCGTGGGAGTGGATACCAAACGCATCAAGCCTCAGTTGTCTATAGGTGGCGCTCTAAAAGCGTTGTCCCGAAAACCGTCATTTATGGCCTTAGAATGATCTCGCTCCGACGTCTGCCGCGATACCTCGCGTGTCGCAATCACGGCTCACATACGTGTACATGTATGCACAGGGCGAGGGGGGGGGGACTTTTAGTTTTAACGTGAAGCTCCAGTCTCCCCAAAAAATTACAAATGCTGGAGCTGCTAACTGTTATTTTAAGGACACTTACCGCAGTGAGACATCTCGTGCAACTTCTGGTGTGACATCTGGTGCTACTTCTGGTGTGACTTCTAGTGTGAATTCTAATGCGGCTTCTGGTGCGAATTCTGATGTGACTTCTGGTACGACTTCTGGTGTAACTTCTTTTGTGACTTCTGATGCAACTTCTGGTGCAAATTCTGATGCGACTTCTGGTGTGACTTCTGGTGCAACATGCAATGTACCTGAAGTTGCATCTAATGTATTTCTATGGCACCGTCGTAATCAGTGCGATTTGAAGTCGCACAATTTCAAAAATAGTTCCTGCACTACTTTTTCAGATTGCATTGGCTTCTGGTACATGAAGCTGTAAGCCGCAGTGAACTCGGAGGTACAAATCGCACCGATCTGCGGCTTTGAAATCACACCACTTCCAGTGAATTAGTGCGATTTCAAAGTGGCATTTAGTGTGAAGCGGGGATCACCTGTCCAGGGATCCAGCGATGTCCTCGCCTGTCCAGGGATCCAGCGATGTCCTCGCCTGTCCAGGGATCCAGCGATGTCCTCGCCTGTCGAGGGATCCAGCGATGTCCTCGCCTGTCGAGGGATCCAGCGATGTCCTCGCCTGTCCAGGGATCCAGCGATGTCCTCGCCTGTCCAGGGATCCAACGATGTCCTCGCCTGTCCAGGGATCCAGCGATGTCCTCGCCTGTCCAGGGATCCAGCGATGTCCTCGCCTGTCCAGGGATCCAGCGATGTCCTCGCCTGTCCAGGGATCCAGCGATGTCCTCGCCTGTCCAGGGATCCAGCGATGTCCTCGCCTGTCCAGGGATCCAGCGATGTCCTCGCCTGTCCAGGGATCCAGCGATGTCCTCGCCTGTCCAGGGATCCAGCGATGTCCTCGCCTGTCCAGGGATCCAGCGATGTCCTCGCCTGTCCAGGGATCCAGCGATGTCCTCGCCTGTCCAGGGATCCAGCGATGTCCTCGCCTGTCCAGGGATCCAGCGATGTCCTCGCCTGTCCAGGGATCCAGCGATGTCCTCACCTGAGCCGATTCCTCCATTGCCGCCATCTTGGGTCACCTTGCGGCTTCACAGCCGGATTCCTGCTGCGCATGTGCGAGCCGCGCCGCGCTGTGTGACTGTGCAGTCTTCTGGGACCTGTGTGTCCCAGAAGGCTGTGTGGGGAAGGAAGACGGGCTGAAAACCAGGTACCCGCTCCCACCTGCCCCCCCCCCAAAAAAGTGCCAAATGTGGCAGTGCGGGGGAGGGGACGGGGGCAGACCAGCAGAATTTCCCTTTTGGGTGATGTTCTGATTAAATTATTTTTATTGTTTTAATGTTGATTTTCATTTTGACATTTTGTAACACTTTCTTTCATTTTTTTTTTTTCATTTAAATGCATTGCTATGACTGGGGGGGGGGCTAACAAGACTAATATGTGATAGGTGACAGGCCCTCTTTATGGAGACTATTAGACCCCCCCCTTGTCCCCTCTGCTCCCCACCTCAGCCAATCCAAATCCAAGCACAGGCCTGACATCATTTCCGTGGTCCTGGGGTCCCTGGAAGATCAGGAAAGGCCGGAACTATGGTGGGGATGGGGGCTGGGGGGGGCGAAGCTGCGACTTCACAATACAGTAAGAGGGATCGGGCGGCTCCACAGAGCTCTCTGATTGGTTAGACGGGGCCATACCAGTCCTTCACCCATTTGAGTTCCAGGCCGTTTGGATGACAAAGGGTTACAGCGCGTGTAATATATACTGATCCTTGGAGGTGGCGGCTGCATTCCTTTTATTTTTATCCCCCCCCCTCTTTTTTCACCTGTTGATCCTGCCAGTGACACACTTCCTGTTCTAGGGTGACAACACTCACTGTACTGTATCTCTGGAGGAGCAGAGTTGTCACCTTAGGACTGGACTACAGAACACCTCCCCCTCTCCTCTTCTTGACCTCAGCAAGGTGCTACACATTATCATGATCCCTTCAAGGACACCTGCCATGGACCAGCATGTTGTTTTCTCTGTGTGGCGCTTCCCCCGGAGGAGCCGCTTGGTATGATGGGTTCTTTGTCCTCGGCCATGACTCGGTCCCGCTTGGGCCCCTCTGATGACCCTGGACGGAGGTTAGCTCAGCCATCATTATATCCGGCCACAAGCTGCTTGATGGGAAACAAAGGAAAGGTATCAAGGGCAAGCAGAATGCGAACGGGGGATGAATACGTTCACTTACCTGGAGGGAGCCTCACCTACAGCCATTGACTTACACTGCGATAAGATCGAACCCCATTCAGGGCTACCATTAGAAACCACGGGGCCCCATACAGCCAACATGACAGACCCCCCCCCACACACAGTTTACTATGCTTCAGCTACGAATGAACACCTAGGTGATCAGTATTGGCGACTCACTGTGTTCATTCAGGAAGGGAAGAGGCTGGTAAATGTGACATATTCCCTTCCCCCGCTCTCCATTCTGAAGGACCCTATTGTGTGCTTGCAGCTGCCGGTGGGAAGGAGAGGAGGGAATCTGGCAGCACTGCGGGGGTGGGGGGCACACAGGGGGGCCTGGGCAACAGGGGGAAATGTATGGTGCACAGGGAGGGTGATGGGTGTGGTGGGGGCAATTACTGGAACCGATCCCCTGTATGGTTCTCTCTGCAGCAGCTGAAAACCAGTGGGAGGGAGAGAAGAAGAAGCCGTCTTTCAGCTGCTGCAGAGAAAGCCATACAGGGGATCGGTTCCAGTAATTGCACCCCCCACTGTGCCGATCACCATCCCTGCCCACATCCGATTTCACCTAGCTGCATGGGCCCCCCTGCTGTCCTGGGCCCCTTACAGGAAGACAGGTGGTACCCCCTTATCCACTGCCCTGATCCCAATAGACTTGTACACACAGCATTGGTAAGAACAACATCAACCTCAAAAGCAGGAAGAGCAAAAAAAAAAACAGTCTCGCTGTTCTCTCCTGGCATTATCTATTCAAAAAAGTGTCCCCGAGTGCACTCTGCGCACACCCCGCTAGCAGTGGGTGTGAGATACCTGGCGTGTTTATTAGCAGATTTAAGCTGGCTAACCTTGAGGCCTTTCTGTACGGTGGTGCACGTGATTCTGCCCATGTAAGACTGTACACAAGAGATCCTTGGCTGTTGAGTCAGGAGCAGTCTCCCTTGGCATTAGCCGTGGGCTGTAAGGAACTAAGCTTTGTAAATCCGTTGACTGCTCCTGGTGTGCAATGGATCCAATCCCATGCGTTGGTGGTCAGTCGTCCCAGAAGGCTCAGTCCTCGCGATCCAGGCCTCATGATGCGGCTCTCACAAGGCCCAATCCCTGCGTTAGACTGTCACTGGTTCTCTCTGGATCAGTCCCTCTAAGGGTGGGCACAGACAGGTAAGAGCAGCAAGTCTATGCCCCCCAGTCCGCAGCACAAAAGGCTCTCAGTAGCTCGGTCCTCGGCTTCTATGGACACCGGGCTTTTTTCCCAGCAGCAGGTCCTCACGGCCCGGTTTCCCTGCACTGTCTGCCCCGATCTCTCGTAATTTGGCCGGGGAAGGTTCTGCTCTCTCCTCCTCCATGGTGCAAAGCCTTATGCCCAGGGGTGGACTGACCATTTGGAAACTCGGGCACTGCCTGAGGGGCCGGGGTCAGTAGGGGGCCCCATGAGATGCCCCTGGTATCTTTTTCAAAGGCTTTTTTGAGTTTGGGCAAAGACACGGGCCCCATGATCCTCTATTGCCCGGGGGCCCCATGAGTTGTCAGTCGGCCCCTGCTTATGCCCCTTGTATTACACAGTCCACTCATCTCCCATCACTTACATTGCACTATGCGTCTTTGAGGACTACATTTTCCAGAATCCATGATGGCTGCATAGTACATCCTCCTGCCTCCTGATTGGCTCAGGTCCTCTGCGGCCAGGAGGGAGAAGGAGCGAGCGGAGCGATTTCACACCGAGCCGTTCCGATGAGAAGGAGAGCAGGTGTAGAGCCCACAGCCTCCTCTGTCACCAATCACACAAGGGGGTGGGCGGGCGAATACCACACAGCCTGTGGCACCCGTCTACACACTCCCCCCACCAAAGAACCTTTGGTCCCCCAAAGGAGGAACTGATCCAATATCATACAAATATCCAGAACCTTTTACCCTGGAATGTAAATGAGAGGAAAAGTCAGGTCAGTCGTCACACAAAATCACAAACTACGTATTCACCCGACGACATCTGTATCCGAGCCCTGATGAAGGGGGAACCATGAAGACCCCAAAACGTGTCGGATATTTCCCAATACTTCTATTATTAGTACAATTCTCCAGACTTTCCATGACACCTGGGGCTCCGACTTCTCTATGCCGTGTCTCTAGGACTGGAAATGAGGGGAAATCTCCCCAACGGGACACAGACAGCAATAAAAACCTGACAGGGCAACTCTTCCGGGAGTATTCTGCGTTACTGACCCTCCCCCACTCCTCACCACACTGTGTGGAACTAGAGAAGTAAAGAAGTATCTGTCCACAGGAGACAGACAAGGGAAGTCCCCCCCCCCCATGTGATCTCCCCCCCCCCCATGTGATCTCCCCCCCCTCATGTGATCACACACAATGGAGATCATGGCAGAGATTGTATGCACTGTGGAATTTGTCACCCATGTACCCAGAATTCATTGTGGCTGTATACTGTATATCTATATAGCTCTGACATATACCGCAGCGCTGTACAGAGAACACTGAGCCCGTCCCATCAGTCTCTGTACCAGAGGAGCTTACACTCTAATGTCCCCTCCCCCGCAGTCCCATCAATCTCTGTACCAGAGGAGCTTACACTCTAATGTCCCCTCCCCCACAGTCCCATCAGTCTCTGTACCAGAGGAGCTTACACTCTAATGTCCCCTCCCCCCCAGTCCCATCATTCTCTGTACCAGAGGAGCTTACACTCTAATGTCCCCTCCCCCACAGTCACATCAGTCTCTGTACCAGAGGAGCTTACGCTCTAATGTCCCCTCCCCCACAGTCCCATCAGTCTCTGTACCAGAGGAGCTTACACTCTAATGTCCCCTCCCCCAGTCACATCAGTCTCTGTACCAGAGGAGCTTACACTCTAATGTCCCCTCCCCCGCAGTCACATCAGTCTCTGTACCAGAGGAGCTTACACTCTAATGTCCCCTCCCCCGCAGTCACATCAGCCTCTGTACCAGAGGAGCTTACAGTCTAATGTCCCCTCCCCCACAGTCACATCAGTCTCTGTACCAGAGGAGCTGACGCTCTAATATCCCCTCCCCCACAGTCACATCAGTCTCTGTACCAGAGGAGCTGATGCTCTAATATCCCCTCCCCCACAGTCCCATCAGTCTCTGTACCAGAGGAGCTTACGCTCTAATGTCCCCTCCCCCACAGTCACATCAGTCTCTGTACCAGAGGAGCTTACGCTCTAATGTCCCCTCCCCCACAGTCACATCAGTCTCTGTACAGAGGAGCTGACACTCTAATGTCCCCTCCCCCACAGTCACATCAGTCTCTGTACCAGAGGAGCTTACACTCTAATGTCCCCTCCCCCGCAGTCACATCAGCCTCTGTACCAGAGGAGCTTACAGTCTAATGTCCCCTCCCCCACAGTCACATCAGCCTCTGTACCAGAGGAGCTTACAGTCTAATATCCCCTCCCCCACAGTCACATCAGTCTCTGTACCAGAGGAGCTGACGCTCTAATATCCCCTCCCCCACAGTCCCATCAGTCTCTGTACCAGAGGAGCTTACGCTCTAATGTCCCCTCCCCCACAGTCACATCAGTCTCTGTACCAGAGGAGCTTACGCTCTAATGTCCCCTCCCCCACAGTCCCATCAGTCTCTGTACAGAGGAGCTGACACTCTAATGTCCCCTCCCCCACAGTCACATCAGTCTCTGTACCAGAGGAGCTTACACTCTAATGTCCCCTCCCCCGCAGTCACATCAGTCTCTGTACCAGAGGAGCTTACAGTCTAATGTCCCCTCCCCCGCAGTCCCATCAGTCTCTGTACCAGAGGAGCTTACACTCATAGTACAAACATGCTATTAGGCGCCCTCTGCTGGAGGACGGCACCTCCTTGAATTTTGATTCTATAACCCGATATATGGGTGCTGACTGCCTTCTGCTGGTCATATTTGGGAACTGTGGGCTCCTTGCACCCCTTCCAGGCACACGACTTCCTCAGCACCAGAATGGCCGCACACTACCACTGATTCCAGCGCCACTAAAATATCCAATTATGGAAAGATTAGGACGGCCTCAATTATACCCAAAACTTTGATCTCCATTTATTCTACAGATTGGGTGAAGGGCTTGGAGTTGTCCGCGATGACCACCAACCTTGTCTCAGCCCAAGTCTGGCGAGGGCACCAACCTCGTCTCAGCCCAAGTCCGGCGAGGGCACCAACCTCGTCTCAGCCCAAGTCTGGCGAGGGCACCAACCTCGTCTCAGCCCAAGTCCGGCGAGGGCACCAACCTCGTCTCAGCCCAAGTCTGGCGAGGGCACCAACCTCGTCTCAGCCCAAGTCTGGCGAGGGCACCAACCTCGTCTCAGCCCAAGTCTGGCGAGGGCACCAACCTCGTCTCAGCCCAAGTCTGGCGAGGGCACCAACCTCGTCTCAGCCCAAGTCCGGCGAGGGCGCCAACCTCGTCTCAGCCCAAGTCCGGCGAGGGCGCCAACCTCGTCTCAGCCCAAGTCCGGCGAGGGCGCCAACCTCGTCTCAGCTCAAGTCCGGCAAGGGCACTAACCTTGTATCAATCCAAGTCCGGCGAGGGCGCCACCCTCATCTTAGCCCAAGTCCAGCAAGGGCGCCACCCTCGTCTTAGCCCAAGTCCAGCAAGGGCGCCATTCTTGTCTCAGCCCAAGTCCGGTGAGGGCGCCACCCTCGTCTCAGCCCAAGTCCAGCGAGGACGCCACCCTCGTCTCAGCCCAAGTCCGGTGAGGGCGCCAACCTCGTCTCAGCCCAAGTCCCGCGATGGCCACAAACCTCGTCGTAGCCCAAGTCCCGCGATGGCCACAAACCTCGTCGTAGCCCAAGTCCCGCGATGGCCACAAACCTCGTCGTAGCCCAAGTCCCGCGATGGCCACAAACCTCGTCGTAGCCCAAGTCCCGCGATGGCCACAAACCTCGTCTCAGCCCAAGTCTGGCAACGGTGCCAACGTTGTCTCAGCCCAAGTCCGGTGAGGGCGCCAACGTCGTCTCAGCCCAAGTCCGGTGAGGGCGCCAACGTCGTCTCAGCCCAAGTCCGGTGAGGGCGCCAACGTCGTCTCAGCCCAAGTCCGGTGAGGGCGCCAACGTCGTCTCAGCCCATGTCCGGTGAGGGCGCCAACCTCGTCTCAGCCCAAGTCCAGTGAGGGCGCCAACCTCGATTCAGCCCAAATCCGGTGAGGGCGCCAACGTCGTCTCAGCCCAAGTCTGGCGAGGGCGCCAACCTCTTCACAGCCCAAGTCCGGTGAGGGCGCCAACCTCTTCACAGCCCAACTCCGGCTAGGGAGCCAACCTCATCTCAGCCCAAGTTCTGTGATGACCACAAACCTCGTCTCAGCCCAAGTCCTGTGATGACCACAAACCTCGTCTCAGCCCAAGTCCCGCGATGGCTACAAACCTCGTCTCAGCCCAAGTCGGGTGAGGGCGCCAACGTTGTCTCAGCCCAAGTCCGGTGAGGGCGCCAACCTCGTCTCAGCCCAAGTCCGGTGAGGGCGCCAACCTTGTCTCAGCCCAAGTCCGGTGAGGGCGCCAACCTCGTCTTAGCCCAAGTTGGGTGAGGGCGCCAACCTCGTCTCAGCCCAAGTCCGGTGAAGGCGCCAACCTCGTCTTAGCCCAAGTCCAGTGAGGGCGCCAACCTCGTCTCAGCCCAAGTCGGGTGAGGGCGCCAACCTCGTCTCAGCCCAAGTCGGGTGAGGGCGCCAACCTCGTCTTAGCCCAAGTCCAGTGAGGGCGCCAACCTCGTCTCAGCCCAAGTCCGGTGAGGGCGCCAACCTCGTCTCAGCCCAAGTCTCGCCAAATCTCGCCCTCTCTAGTTTCCATCATGATGGAACCTCTGGCCGTTGCTCTGTGTTTGTCGCCTGACGTGAAGCCCCTGGAAGTGGGAAGTCAAATAATGTCTTCTATGCAGAGGATCTGTTTCTGTTTCTGAACGATCGTGGTCCCTCCCTGAAAATTCTGGATGATTTTGCCAAATTTTCTGGTCTCCAGGTGAATTGGACCAGGGCTGCTGTTAGAAACCATGGGGTCCCATACAGACAACTTGACAGGCCACCCCCCCAAAAAAAAACTATTTACTATGCTTCAGTTATGAATGAACACATAGGTGATCGGTATCAGTCACTCATTGTGTTCATTCAGGAAGGGGCTGGTAAATGTGACATATTCCCTTCCCCTGCTCTCCATTCTTGAGGATACTATTGTGTGCTTGCAGCTGCTGGTGGGAGGGAGAGGAGGGAAGCCGGCAGCACTGCGGGGGTGGGGGTACATGGGGGGGGGGGCAACATGGAAATGTATGGTGCACAGGGAGGGTGATGGGTACACGGGGGGGGGGGGGCACTTACTGGAACCGATCCCCTGTATGGTTCTCTCTGCAGCAGCTGAAAGCCAGCAGGAAGGAGAAGAAGCCAGTTTACAGCTGCTGCAGAGAGAGCCATACAGGGGATCGGTTCCAGTAATTGCCCCTCCCCCCCCCCCCCGCTGTGCCGATCACCCTTCCTGCCCACATCCAATTCACTCAGCTGTCTGGGCCCCCTGCTGTCCTGGGCCCCGTACAGGAGGACTGGTGGTACCCCCTTATCCATGGCCCTGAATTGCACCAAATTCATTATTCTGCCCTTGGACCGTGACACCCGGAAGGTAGCAGATGCCACTTTGCCCCTCCAACGGGTGTCACACTTTACATATTCGGGGGTCTTATCACTGCCTCCTGCTGACTACTTATCATCAAACTGCTTCCCCCAACTGACTTCTGGCAGAACTTGCCTTTGAAAATGAACGATTTTCCTGAACTTCATATGCGATGCCCCTGGATGGATGCCCCTCTATGGATGGATGCCCCTCTATGGATGCCCCTGTATGGATGGATGCCCCTGTATGGATGCCCCTCTACGGATGCCCCTCTATGGATGCCCCTGTATGGATGGATGCCCCTGTATGGGTGCCCCTGTATGGATGGATGCCCCTGTATGGATGGATGCCCCTGTATAGATGCCCCTGTATAGATGCCCCAGTATGGATGCCCCTTGTATGGATGGATGCCCCTGTATGGATGGATGCCCCTCTATGGATGCCCCTGTATGGATGGATGCCCCTGGATGGATGCCCCTGTATGGATGGATGCCCCTCTATGGATGCCCTTGTATGGATGGATGCCCCTGTATGGATGGATGCCCCTCTATGGATGCCCCTGTATGGATGCCCCAGTATGGATGCCCCTGCATGGATGGATGCCCCTCTATGGATGCCTCTGTGTGGATGGGTGCCCCCGGTATGGATGCCCCTGGATGGATGTCCCTGTATGGATGGATGCCCCCGGTATGGATGCCCCTGTATGGATGCCCGTGTATGGATGGATGCCCCCGGTATGGATGGATACCCCTGTATGGATGCCCCCGGTATGGATGCCCCTGTATGGATGCCCCTGTATGGATGCCCCTGTATGGATGGATGCCTCTGTATAGATGCCCCGGTATGGATGGATGCCCCTGTATGGATGCCCCTGTATGGATGGGTGCCCCTGTATGGATGGATGCCCCTGTATAGATGCCCCGGTATGGATGGATGCCCCGGTATGGATGCCCCTGTATGGATGGATGCCCCTGTATAGATGGATACCCCCGGTATGGATGCCCCTGTATAGATGGATGCCCCTGTATGGATGCCCCTGTATAGATGGATGCCCCTGGTATGGATGCCCCTGTATGGATGGATGCCCCTGGTATGGATGCCCCTGTATGGATGGATGCCCCTGTATAGATGGATGCCCCTGTATGGATGCCCCTGTATGGATGGATGCCCCTGTATAGATGGATACCCCCG
>NW_028321159.1:0-10000 GCF_062004578.1 Staurois parvus
TATAACATCGCTCTATAAAAATGTATACAAAATGAAATTAACTAAAATATAGATATATAATATTTTAGAGATTTTATTTTTTCGTACATATTTTTATAGAGGAGTTTCTCTCTCTCTCATAAAAATGTAATTTATAAAATATTATATATATATATACACATACTACATTGCTATATAAAAATATATACAACAAATTAATTAAACCTAAATGTACTACTTAAGTTAAACTTAAATTTATATATATATATACTGCAAGAAAAAGTATGTGAACCCCTTGGGATTCCGTGGAGTTTTGCATGAATTGGGCATAAAATGTGCTCTGAACGTCATCTAAGTCACAACAATAGAAGAACACAGTCTGCTGAACATAATACTACACAAACATTAGATGTTGCCATGGTTTCATTGCACATAACATGTAAACATTCACAGTGCAGGGAGGAAAAAGTATGTGAACCTTTGGACTTAATAACTGGTTGACCCTCCTTTGGCAGCAATAACCTCAACCAAACGTTTCCTGTAGTTGCAGATCAGACCTGCACAACGATCTGGAGTCATTTTGGACCACTCCTCTTCACAAAACTGTTTCAGTGTAGCAATATTCTTGGGATGTCTGGTGTGAATCGCTCTCTTAAGGTCATGCCACAGCATTTCAATGGGGTTGAGGTCAGGACTGGGCCACTCCAGAAGGCGTATTCTGTGCTGTTGCAGCCATTGTTTTGTTGAATGACTTGTATGCTTTGGGTCATTGTCCTGTTGCATCACCCATCCTCTGCGGAGCTTCAGTTGGCGGACAGATGGTCGTACGTTTTCCTGCAAAATGTCTTGATAAACTCTGGAATTCATTTTCCCATCAATGACAACAATCCATCCAACCCTGAGGCAGCAAAGCAGCCCCAAACCATGATGCTCCCTCCGCCATGTTTCACAGTGGGGATGAGGTTTTGATGTTGGTGTGCTGTGCCTTTTTTTCTCCACACATAGTGTTGTGTGTTCTTCCCAAACAACTCAATCTTGGTGTCATCTGTCCACAGTATATTCTGCCAGTAGTGCTGTGGAACATCCAGGTGCTCTTTTGCAAACTTCAAACGTGCTGCAATATTCTTTTTGGACAGCAATGGCTTCCTCCGTGGTGTCCTCCCATGTACTCCATTCTTGTTTCATGTTTTCCTGATTGTAGATGTGTCAACAAAAATGTTAGCATGTGCCAGAGATTTCTGTAGGTCTTTAGCTGACACTCTGGGATTCTTCTTTACCTCATGCAGCATTCTGCGCTGTGCTCTTGCAGTCATTTTTACAGGACGACCACGCCTAGGGAGAGTAGCAACAGTGCTAAACTTTCTCCATTTGTAGACAGTCTGTCTTACCGTGGACACAGGAACATCAAGGCTCAAGGAGATACTTTTGTAACCCTTTCCAGCTTCATGCAAGTCAACAATTCTTGATGGTAGGTCTTCTGAGAGCTCTTTTCTGCGAGGCATGGTTCACATCAGACAGTGCTTCTTGAAACCAGTAAACCCAAAACAGGTGTCAGCAACACATCCAATATCATCACACTGATTGGACGCAAGGTTGGCTCACTCCTGGCTCCAATTAGCTCTGGGAGAAGTCATTAAGCTAGGGCCTCACATACTTTTTCCTCCCTGCGCTGTGAACGTTTACATGTTATGTGCAATTAAACCATGGCAACATCTAATGTTTGTGTAGTATTATGTTCAGCAGACTGTGTTCTTCTATTGTTGTGATTTAGATGACGTTCAGAGCACATTTTATGCCCAATTCATGCAAAACTCCACGTAATCCCAAGGGGTTCACATACTTTTTCTTGCAACTGTATAGTCATACACTTGTTAGTTTTATATATATATATATTTATTATTATTAATATATTATTATATGTTGTATATATATTTATTACATTATATATATCATGCACTCCTCCATAAAAATATATAAAAAAAATAAAATTTCTAAAATATTAAATGTATATACTGCATAACATTGCTCTATAAATAATTAAATGAACTAATATATAATATTTTACATATTTTTTTTACATATTTTTATAGAAGAGTGCAAGATTTCTTTCTCTCTCTAATAATAATAATAATAATTATTATTATATACTGTATATATGTTATGCACTCCTCTATAAAACTATGTAAAAAATACATATTTTATAAAGAATAATAATAAATATTATATATTACATTACTCTATAAAAATGTATAAAAGATTAAATCCACTCCAAAAAAAAAAAAAAAATATATATATCTATAAATATTACATCAAGAGATATGATGAGATATTATCGGGAGATTTTATATATATATATCATACACTCCTGTGTAAAAATATGTAAAAAATATATATAATAAATATAAAAATTAAACTTAAAATTGCACAAAGGAAAAAAAAATATTCATACTCTTGTTATTAGTATATATATATATATTGTATATATCTCATACAAAAACTCCAAATGTCTCCCCAACTTGTGAAAGTTCGCCCACTGTATGATCACGTTCGTTCTGTCAGAGGGGCCACAGCTTCACACGCACCATTCCGGGGCGCACATGAATTGGTCGCACTCTCTGCCGCGAGTCGCAGGCGTCTCCATCGTATCTCCAGCCCTCTCCATGAATCCCCCGAACATGTTTATAGAATGAGTGGCGGAGTATTTCTCTATCAGAGGCGATTGCACTTCTTCTCATTTACTTTTATTAGTGAATTTTTCTTACAATTTGAAAACTTTTGATCAGCATCCCCCCCCCCCGGACCCCCCCCCCCCGGACCCCTTCCCCCCCCCCAACACCCCCCCCCCCCCACATCCGTAGAGGAATTTTTACAAACATGGAAGGCTTAATTGCTACAATGTTGAGTGTCCCGTCATACCGGAGCGATTTGCGCGTTGAAATCGCACCTGAAATCGCATCGGTATGATGGTAGCAATTAAGCCGGCCATGATTGTAAAAACTCCTCTACGGTTTGGGGGGGGGGCTCAGGGGTGGGGAGGGGGGCCTCAGGGGCGTGGGGGGGGGGGGATGCTGATCAAAAGTTTTCAAATTGTAAGAAAAAATCACTAAAAAATAAATCAAAAGCAGTACAATCGCATGTAATGAATGTCAGCGGTAACGTAAGTCGCACGACTTTTTCTGCAGTTTTCCTGCGATTTCACCTACATAGAACACAATGGAAATCGCACCGCAAATTGCAAGGAATCGTTGAAAATCTTCACAAGGGGGGGGAGGGGTCAAGGGGGGGGGGGGGGGGTGCTGATCAAAAGTTTTCAAATTGTATGAAAAATTCACTAAAAAATAAATTGAGAGAAGTAAAATCGCATGTAATGAATGTCAGCGGTAATGTAGTTCCTCGCACGACTTTTTCTGCAGTTTTCTTGCGTTTTCACCTACATAGAATACAACGGAAATCACACCGCAAATTGCAAGAAATCGTTAAAAACGAGTCGCAATAAAGTCTTAAGAAATCGCACCTGAAATTGCACACAAATCGCGCAATTTCAAATCGCAGCGGTGTGACTGCTGATTTAGTGGCCGGTCATACCGGTGCGATTTGGGAATTGAAATCGCATCTAATGAATGTGAATGTCGGCGTCTTAACCTGCGATTGGCCGCGGCGCCATTTCTAAAGTAGTTCTTGCGTGACTTTTTCTGCAGTTTTGTTGCGATTTCACATAGAATACAATGGAAATCGCACCGCAAATTGCAAGGAATCGTTGAAAATCTTCACAAGTCGCAATAAAGTCTTCAGAAATCGCACACAAATCGCGCGATTTTAAATCGCAGCGGTGTGACTGGTGATGTAGTGGCCAGTCATGCCGGTGCAATTTGGGAATTGAAATCGCATCTAATGAATGTGAATGTCGGCATCTTAACCTGCAATTTGCTGCGGCGCGATTTCTAAAGTCGTTCTTGCGTGACTTTTTCTGCAGTTTTCTTGCGACTTCACATAGAATAGAATGGAAATTGTGCCGCAAATTGCAAGGAATCGTTGAAAATCTTCACAAGTCGCAATAAATTCTTCAGAAATCGCACACAAATCGCAATAAATTCTTCAGAAATTGCGCGATTTTAAATCGCAGCGGTGTGACTGGTGGTTTAGTGCCCGCTCATACCGATGCGATTTGGGAATTGAAATCGCATCTAATGAATGTGAATGTCGGCATCTTAACCTGCGATTTGCTGCGGCGCAATTTCTAAAGTTGTTCCTTGCATGACTTTTTCTGCAGTTTTCTTGCGATTTCACATAGAATACAATGGAAATCGCGCCGTAAATTGCAAGAAATCGTTGAAAATCTTCACAAGTCGCAATAAATTATTCAGAAATCACACACAAATTGCGCAATTTTAAATCCCTCACTTATTGACAGAATAAATCTCTCAGCTGGAGTTCCCATATAAAGAGCACCTGTCATAATGCAAGTTGTGCCTCAGTCATCGCAGTCACAGGACCGCCCGGCGGCCTAAGTCAGTGGCATCAATGCATTTATAATGCAACAACGTATCCAAACAGTAAAAGTTTCTTCTCCTGCGATACCTTCCTGAACGATGCATTTATGAACAAAGATCTTCATTCCTAGCCGCATCCCACTGCGACGTGCGACAAAACTTGCGTTGCGTGGAACTCACGCAGGCGCAGACGCAGCGCGCAGGATTATACATCATGACTCCCCTTCTCTGTACAACTTTTTTAATTTCACGCTCACAAAGAAAAAAAAGTGTTTTTTTTCCCTCCCTTTTGCTGCGAAATGTTGGAGAGCGACAGACGTCACCGCGAGACTGCGAACGCACCCCACCTGGTTATCGCAACTCGCAAATCTGTCGGCGCTGCGGTGACAAAACGAGAAAAACCGCGAGCTGCGAGCGGCCGGATATTCTGTAAAGATCAAATATGAATAATTGCATTTCCTGAGATTAAATTCCACAATTTTGAAACGTATTTAACGCATTATATGCCGTGCGGCGGCGGCACGCGGGGGGGGGGGGGCGGGGATGGCCGCGGAACCCTTTACTGTGGTCATAGTCGCTGAATTCTGATCGCTGGCAGGTGCTGCGCATAGAACTGAACCCAACCCGGATCATTCCGTACGTCGGTGCTGCCGGGGGTCGCAAATACTCCCCAAATTGTCCCCATAGGGGCCGTATCACCCCCTCACTTTCTCTGCTCTTACAGCGAAGACCAAGGGGGGGGGGGGGTAAAAAAAAAGAGCATTCAATCAATACATCTATCAAAAAGTAATTCTTTCCTGCCCCCAGAACAATGCTGCCCCATGCACCTGCCTAGATAGTAAACACAGCTCTAGGGGGACGAGGAATTTAATTAGGGAAGCTGAGATCATTGACCGCGCCGCGTCTGAACATTGGATTACGGCGGATACTTGCGGCATTCTTTGTCCTCTTTTGTTGCCATCCAGAACCTGCCGGTTTGTTTTCAGAACTGCTGAGGCCGCTCCGGCCTGGAACCCGGCAGCTCAATGAGCGCCCAATGACCCGGGATTAAGGAGCCAAGACCTGAAATCCGAGTCCTCTCCGCAGACCCCCAGCAGCAGCAACGCTCCCGCCTAGAGACCCTCCATGATCCTCCCACCCCGTCAGGATTTCCCCGCATGAAGAAAAGTTTTATTACAAACGGCGTCAAACCCCCAAATCGCAAAGCGGTACGGACGCAGCCCCTCAGGGCCAGGAGTGTGCGCCAAAACAGCCGCGCCAGTGTGTTATGCGACCTGTCGCTGCTTAGATGGGGCTTCCCATACAAATTCGGAAAATCACTTTACCACACTAAGGCCTCCACTCATCAGAAACAGGTGAAGCCAGCATAAAAAAAGTAAAATAAATAAACAAAACAAATAAACAATTAAAAAAAAAAATACATATATATATATATATATATATATATATATATATATATATATATATATATATATATATAATGTAAAATAAACAAAATAAATAAATATATAATAAAAAAATAAATATATATATATATATATATATATATATATATATTAAAATAAATAAACAAAATAAATAAATAAACAATTTAAAAAAATAAATTATATATATATATATATATATATATATATATAAAAAGTAACATAAATAAACAAAATAAATAAATAATAATTAAATAAATATATATATATATATATATATATATATATATATATATATATAAAGTAAAATAAAGAAACAAAATAAATAAATAAATAATATTAAAAAATAAATAAATATATAAATATATATATATATATATATATATATATATAAAGTAAAATAAATAAACAAAATAAATAAATAATAATTAAAAAAATAAATAAAAATAAAATATATATATATATATATATATATATATATATATATATATATATATACAAAGTAAAATAAATAAACAAAATAAATAAATAATAATTAAAATATATATATATATATGTATATATATATATATATTAAAATAAATAAACAAAATAAATAAATAAACAATTTAAAAAAAAAAAAAAAAAAAAAAAAAAAAAAAAAATATATATATATATATATATATATATATATAGTAACATAAATAAACAAAATAAATAAATAATAATTAAAAAAAAAAAAAAAAATATATATATATATATATATATATAAATTAAAATAAATGAACAAAATAAATAAATAATAATTAAAAAAAAAATAAATATATATATATATATATATATATATATATATATATATATATATATGTATATATACAAAGTAAAATAAATAAACAAAATAAATAAATAATAATTAAAATATATATATATATATGTATATCTATGTATTTACTTTATATATATATATGTATTTACTATATATATATTTATATATATATAATAAAATAAATAAATAAATATATATATACATATTAGGTTTGCCAATTACATAACCAACGTGACAAGTTTGTATTCTGGGGGCTAAATGGGGTTTTCATACAAATTTGTCAAATCACTTTTCTCCACTTGATCACACTAGGGCCTCCACTCATCGGAGCTAGGTAAAGCCAGCATAAAAAAAGTAAAAAAAAAGCCAAAAAAAAAGAGAAAGAAAAAAAATATATATATATATTAGGTTTGACAATTACATAACCAAAGTGACAAATTTGTATTCTGGGGGCTACATGGGGTTCTCATACAAATTCGTCAAATCACTTTTCTCCTAACCATGTTACGGCCTCCACTCATCACACCAAGGTGAAGCCAACATAAAAAAAGCAAAAAAAAATAAAATATATGTATATATTAGGTTTGCTGATTACAAAACCAGAGTGACAAATTTGTATTCTGGGGGCTACATGGGGTTCTCATACAAATTCAGAAAAAAATAATTTTTCTCCACTTGACCACGCTAGGGCCTCCACTCGTCAGAGCAAGGTGAAGCCAGCATAAAAAAAGTAAAATAAATAAACAAAATAAATAAATAATAATTAAAAAAATGTTATATATATATATATTGTCAAATCACCTTTCTCTACTTGACCACACTAGGGCCACACTAGGGCCTCCACTCATCAGAGCAAGGTGAAGCCAGCATAAAAAAAGTAAAAAAAAAGCCCCCCCAAAAAATACAAATACAAAAAAAATACATATATATATATATTAGATTTGCCAATTACATAACCAAAGTAGCATATTTGTATTCTGGGGGATGGGGGCTACATGGGGTTCAAGTTTGGAAAAGAATCACTTTTCTCCGGTTGACCACGCTAGGGCCTCCGCTCATCGGAGACAGGTGAAGCCAGCATAAAAAAATAATAATAAAAAAAATATATATATATTAGGTTTGCCGATTACATAATCAAAGTGACAAATTTGTATTCTGGGGGCTACATGGGGTTCTCATACAAATTTGTCAAATCACTTTTCTCCACTTGAGCACGTTAGGGCCCAGGGGTGGACTGACAACTCATGGGGCCCCCGGACAATAGGGGATCATGGGGCCCCCGGGCAATAGGGGAACATGGGGCCCCCAGACAATAGGGGATCATGGGGCCCCAGGCAATAGGGGATCATGGGGCCCCCGGACAATAGGGGATCATGGGGCCCCCGGGCAATAGGGGATCATGGATCCCCTGTGTCCTTGCCCAAACTCAAAAAAGCCTATGAAAAAGGTACCAGGGGCATCTCATGGGGCCCCCTACTGACCCCGGGCCCTCGAGCAGTGCCCGAGTTTCCAAATGATGAGTCCACCCCTGCTAGGGCCTACACTCATCAGAACTAAGTGAAGCCAGCATAAAAAAAAGTAAAAAAAAAAGCTAAAAAAAAAATATATATATATATATTAGGTTGGCCAATTACATAACCAAAGTGGGAAATTTGTATTCTGGGGGATGGGGGCTACATGGGGTTCAAATGTGGATAAGAATCACTTTTCTCCACTTGACCATGCTAGGGCCTCCACTCATCGGGGACAGGTGAAGCCAGCATAAAAAAAGTAAAATAAATAAATAAAAAAATAAAATAAATAATAATTATATACATATTAGGTTTGCCAATTACATAACCAAAGTGACAAATTTGTATTCTGGGGGCTACATGAGGTTCTCATACAAATTTGTTAAATCACTTTTCTCCACCTGACCACACTAGGGCCTCCACTCATCGGACACAGGTGAAGCCAGCATAAAAAAAGTAAAAAAAAAGCCAAAATAATATATATATATATTAGGTTTGCCGATTACATAACCAAAGTGACAAATTTGTATTCTGGGGGCTGCAAATTTTTGGTTTCAACTGACCCCAAAATCAAGGCAAGTTGGCCGGCCTTCAATAAGGAGTCATAGTCACCCCTGAATGTGGGACTGATACACGAAACAAACACAAACCAAATCTATATATATATATACCAGGGCGGACTGACAACTCACGGGGCCCCCGGGCAACAGGGCATCATGGGGCCCCTGTGTCCTCGCCCACACTCAAATCACACCCAAAAAAGCCTATGAAATGTACCAGGGGCATCTCATCGGGCCCCCCACTGACCCCGGGCCCTCGGGCAATGCCCGAGTTCCCAAATGGTCAATCCGCCCCTGATATATACTCATCTGTATTATAAATTCATAAATATTTTTGTCTCATACAAAACAAAAATACAAAAATATTATTTATATATCAAATACGTTTATACCTAGAGTGACGATGGGAAGGTTTGTATCTTCATATATCTTAGAGTGTAAGCTCCCAGGATCAGCCCCTCCCTCCTAGTTTGTAAACTCCCAGGATCAGGCCCCCCTATCCCTCTTGTATTGATCTGTATTGTCTCCCATTATATTGTAAAGTGCTGAGCAAACTGTTGGCGCCATAAATCCTGTATAATAATAATAATAATTAAAATAATAATAATAATTGAGAGACTATTTAATACTTTTATAAATATCTTACTCAGCTTGATTGTTACTATCTATCATCCATCCATCTATCTATCGATTATCTATCTATCATCCATCCATCCATCTATCTATCGATTATCTATCATCCATCCATCTATCGATTATCTATCATCCATCCATCTATCTATCTATCTATCTATCTATTATCTATCTATCTATCTATCTATTATCTATCTATCTATCTATCTATCTATCTATCTATCTATCTATTATCTATCTATCTATCTATTATCTATCTATCTATCTATCTATCTATCTATCTATTATCTATCTATCTATCTATCTATCTATCTATCTATCTATTATCTATCTATCTATTATCTATCTATCTATCTATTATCTATCTATCTATTATCTATCTATCTATCTATCTATCTATCTATCTATTATCTATCTATTATCTATCTATCTATTATCTATCTATCTATTATCTATCTATTATCTATCTATCTATCTATTATCTATCTATCTATCTATCTATCTATCTATCTATCTATCTATCTATCTATCTATCTATCTATTATCTATCTATCTATTATCTATCTATCTATTATCTATCTATCTATCTATCTATCTA